>NC_069503.1:703287071-703399571 GCF_027579735.1 Bombina bombina
TAGTACTTCTACTATGTGTTTAACCCCGTGCGGAGGTCTAACACATAGAGGTGCAGGGTGCTAGTCCTTAAATTACATGCTTTAAATAATTGGAGCATGTTACTTTTTGACTATAATTGCACTTTAAAGTATAACTAACAGGAAGTGTGATATGTTTAAATGAGCTCTACAGAAAACAACTGGTGTATTCAGCACAGAAAAATAAAATTTTCAAAAAACAAAGCACAAAAGTACATTCTGAAACATTATTTTTTTAGATGGCCACCACATATAGCACATATTACTTTGCAGGTTTTCTCCAACATTTATTATGTTTACTATACAATATCTTACTGAGGAGGCTGGGGGTATGATATCTCCTAAGGAGGATTCTCTAGTAACTGTGATGAGACGGATGACTTTATAGTGCAATTAAAATGTGTGATGTGTGTTGCTATTTGAGTATCATGCAACCCAAGTTTTGTTCCCATCACTCTGTATAGTGTGGAAAATACCCTGGTGTAGTTTGTTGCAATATGTTGTCAGGAAGAGAGCCTGTATTGCAAGGGAATACCAGAGGTGCAGTTTTTTCAATAATTGTTAAAGTGAATGTAAATTTTGATGCTAAAGTGCCCGGTTTTTAAAAATTCGATTAAAAACAGGGGCACTTTAATTCATCAAAATTTACATTTCACTCCTGTTGTGAAAAAAAAAAACTTACCTTTTTAATCTTGACAGCAGCTCCAGCTTCCTCCACCTGTCGCAAAGCCTCTTCTTGGGTCGAAAATGAGGAATCCGGCTTCCTCCAATCACGGCTTTGAATCAGACACTGATTCCCCCGGTGGGAAGCCATGATTGGAGGATGACCTATCCATCATTTCTGACATCAGAAATGGATTGCGACGACCGGAGGAATCTGGAGCTGTTGTCAAGTTTAAAAGGTAAGTTTTTTTGTTGTTTTTTTTTTTTCACAACAGGAGTGAAATGTAAATTTTGATGAATTAAAGTGCCCCTGTTTTTAATAAAATTTTAAAAAAACGGGCACTTTAGCATCAAAATTTACATTCACTTTAACTATCTAGCCATATTGTTTTTATCTTTGTAGTTTTGGAGAGATCTCTTGTCACTGTACAGACATGAAAAACACCAATATCCCTATATTTTGAATGTTAGTATATGTCCCCCTGGCTGGAATTGAAAATTTAACATGTGATATCAGGAAAGGAGATATGTGGATATGAAGCAGTATGCCTTGCCAGGTTTTAAACATTTCTTTATTGGGTCCTATGACCTTTATGACGGTCAACATTTTAAGGGACATTAAACACTAAATACATTCTATAATAAGCATAGTATTGAGGTTATTACCTGCCTCCCTATAGTCATGGATGCCGCCATGTTGAAATCTATTTTTCACTACATTCCAGTGCTGACCGGTTTAACTCTCCTTCAGATAACTGCAGTGTAACCTAGGTTCTAGAAAGACTGCAACCATGATGAATAGAGGGAGGCGCATGATATAACTGTTATGGCTTCTGGGTTTATGTTTATAGTTTCTGATTTGCAGTTGCTTATGAAGAAGTTGGATATATTTTAAAAATTCTTAGAATTCTGTTAAAGGGATAATCTTCTCTAGAATTTTTATTGTTTAAAAAGATAGATAATCCCTTTATAACCCATACTCCAGTTTTGCATAACCAACACTGTTATATTACTATATTTTTTACCTCCATGATTACGTTTTATCTAAGCCTCTGCAGACTGCATCCATATTTCAGTTCTTTAAACAGACTTGCATTTTAGCCAATAAGTGCTGACTCCCAGGTAACTCCACAAGCCTGAGCACAATGTTATTTATATGGCACACATGAACTAACGCCCTCTAGGTGTGAAAAAACATCAAAATGCCCTGAGATTAGTGGCGGCCTTCAAGGGTTTAGAAATTAGCATATGAGCCTACCTAGCTTTAGCTTTCAACTAAGAATACCAAGAGAACAAAGCAAATTTGATGATAAAAGTAAATTGGAAAGTTGTTTAAAATTGCATGCCCTATCTATCTGAATCATGGAATTTTAATTTTGACTAGACTATCCCTTTAATATAGCAAGTATAGGTGAATTTGGTTTAGTAAGAGTAAGATATAATTAGGCATGAGAGCTAATATGTAGATATTACAGCCAATTTTTATAAGTAGATCTTGTTGGACTTTAGATGCCAGTGCTTCCATGTCTTATACAAACATTTTTTTACTTAGCTTTTTTTTTATTATACAAAATCTGCAGCATTTTTAAAGTTTATGCAACATAGGTGCTTCATTGAACAATTGACAGGTAAGTGCTTTAAATCAATATAACTTACCTGTAGAACATTATCCTGTGTAGGACTGTATACTGCATTTTTTTATTGTCCACAATAACCGCCCAGAATTTGCTATAGGCATGATCTTAGCCAATCTGGAGCCTGTATTGTTGGAATTAATAGCCACTTGTGTTGTGTGGTTGTGGACAACAGTGGAAGAAGCTGTGCATACCGCATTTTCATACATTACTTAGGGGTTTAGCTTTTACACATTAGTAACTGTCATTTATATAACAACCGTTTTGTTTAGATATGTCCCTTGCCACGTGAAATATTATGTACATGTGCAATACTCTTTCTCTTCTTCACTCGGTATTGTTCTTCTAATGAACATAATAGACATAGATTTGCAGGGGAGCAATTCAATTAAAGGAACAGTAAAGTAAAAATTAAACTTTTATGATTTACAAAGAACATGCAACTTTTAACAATTTTCCAATGTACTTATCTAATTTGCTTTGTTCTCTTGGTATCCATTGTTGAAAAGCATACATAGGTAGGCTCAGATGCAATACACTACTGCAAGCTAGCTGCTTGTCATTGGCTCCTCCAATGTGTTAAAGGGATACTAAGCCCAATTTTTTTTCTTTCACGATTCAGATAGAGAATGCAATTTTAAGCAACTTCCTAATTTACTCCTATTACTAATTTTTATTTGTTCTCATGTTATCTTGATTTGAAAAAAGCAGTAATGTGAGTTTAGGAGCCGGCCCATTTCTAGTTCAGCACCTGGGTAGCACTTGCTGATTGGTTTCCTACATTTAGCCACCAATCAGCAAGTGCTACCCAGGTGCTGAACAAAAATGGGCCTGCTCTAAAGTTTACAGTACTGCTTTTTCAAATCAAGATAGCATGAGAACAATGAAAATTTGATAATAGGAGTAAATTAGAAAGTTGCTTAAAATTACATGCTCTATCTGAATCATGAAATAAAAAAATTTGGGTTTAGTATCCCTTTAAGCTTGGCCCCAGTAGAGCATTGCTCTCTTTCAACAAAGGATACCAAGGGAATGAAGCACAATTTTATAATAGAAGTAAATATGAAAAGTGTGTGCTCTATCTCAAACCCAAAAGTTTTCTTTCAGGATTATGTCCCTTTAAGGTATATTTATCAAGTCTGTATGTTTATTTTATAACATTTTTGCTTTGAAGGGGCATGTTATTTCTGCAGACACAAATTCACAGTTTATAGAACTACAAAACCAATGATATGTGATAATATCTTCAAGATAGAAAAAATGCCCAAAATAATCTGACATAAACCCTTGGGAGGACATGACATTGTGAATGGATTAATGGAATTAATTTACCAAACAAATGAAACATTATAGCCATGAATATACAGCAAATGCAAAACAAGCGGTGCTTACCCCCAGGCTGTATAGTGACGGGCTTCTTCTGCGCTTGATCCAGAGTGTCTTCGGCGCATGCACTACGTTGACATTCCTATAGGTGCTGACAGGAGCCAGAAAAAGACGTCTCGGTCCACCAACGTCAAGAAGCTGCAGGGAAAAACTGTTTGTAATCCGGCTAACTGCCCAGCAAGGACACCATGCTTGGTAGATGAAGGAGTAAAAAGACTTTAATTACGAAAAGGTACAATACAGTGATGCAGTGAAAAAGTGCGGCAGCCCTGCACGAAATGCGTATGTTTCTCTCTGCCTTGTAGACCATTCTGTTTTAACTGTATGGCCTTTTTCTGTATGCCACTTTGTTTTTAGCACTGTATTGTACCTTTTCGTAATTAAAATCTTTTTACTCCTTCATCTACCAAGCGTGGTGTCCTTGCTGGGCGATTAGCCGGATTACAGTTTTTCTATGAATATACAGCAACCTGCTATATAATTAAAAATGAATCTATATTTCAGGATGAATAATCTTTAGATTATAGTGTATCTTAAATAAAAACTGTAGATAGATTTTTCCCCAAAAAGCATCCTGTTTAAATAAAAAAAATAATATGATTAAAAAAAAAAAAGAAATGATTTAAATAAAAAAAATTCCTTTTTCTTTTTCAATGTAATTTTTTTTTTTAAAGAAAAATCATTGATTTTTATCCACCCTGTATCTAACACGTTCCTTAATCTACTATGGCATTAAAATACATTCAAGAGTCTGTGGCTATAAAAAAACACGTTATTCTAATGTTGTCTAGGTCACAAGATGTTATGAGCTGTTTGCTTTTAGGATATGTGGTGGTTTAGACCTCAGTTACTAAGGGCAAGGTTTATCAAGGGGAAATCAAATGCAATTCTCCTATTTTTTTGCGCCCGAGTTGGTGCACCCACTAAATGTAATATTTATCAAGTGCCTAAAATAACAGCAAAATTGTCCACATGAAATTGTGTGCTCCACTGGGCTCTCCTGCACAAATATATGTGCTGTAGAATAGTTAAAATAACATTGCACCCTTCAAATAATCTATTCTGTGCCTATTAATTCTCCTATAATAAAATGTATAATTACAGTGTGTGTAAAGTATAATGTTAATTCTCTGTAGCCATGGAGTTTTTTGTTATCCTCGCTGCCGTTTCTATGGCAAGTAGATTAGCAGAGCATAAGGAGGAATTGGAGAGAGAGGAAGAGTGTCTGCCATTGCGCAGAAGAGTTTCCAGAGTATTTTTATATTGCACTGATCTCACTTTATGTCCTTATAGCCAACGATTTTCAGCCTTGCACTGCCTTGTATGTTGTAATTATTGGCAATGTTAAAAGCACCAGGTCCTTTCAATCTGTATCAAGCGTGGTAGTTGGCATTAAACACCCCTTATTTTTGCGCTATTTCACCACTGTTTTAAAGACCATTCTGAAACACCTTTCAACGTTTTTATCAACGCCATCAACCCTTGAAGAATGGCATACAGTGAAATCTGTATTTTACAATGTAGCTTCAAGCGTAATTTTTTGTTATAATCAAAATAAAAAGTATTGCTTGCAATGAGTGTTAAATCGAATAAAAACTATTTAACATTGAAATGTAAATTCATTTTAATAAATAATTAGTTATTCACAAAAAAACTCCTTTATTTCCTTTGATCTAGAAAAACTATTTCAATATTTATAGATTCTAAATAAAAAAATAACAAAGTTAAAATTTTCCCTATTACAATCGCTAGTTTACTTTTTGGTTTGTTGATGATAAAGTAGACACACCTATTATAATTCCTGTAGAAATGTATCTTTCTTTCTCCTCACCTCGCCTGTTGAAAGGCGCACAAAAAAAGTTTATTTTTATAAATAATGGCGCTTTGATGTGCTACTCCACAGGAGAGCTGAGGCACAACGTGAGGCGAATTACAAAGCGTTTTGTGACTGACCACCTGGTACCCTGAATGAGTACCTCCGTCAGAACACTTCCCTTGTCCTGGACATCCTTTTATCCAGAGCAATAGCTCCTGGTACCCCCCTTTGACCGCAGTCTAAAGTTATGGAGGAGAACAGATCTGAGGCACAAAAATGAACTGAACACATAAATGAACACTATATTTGAAAGCAACACAGATTTATACACCCTGGCATTCCAGATTTACAGAGCTTCAGGTTACATAGGGAAACAGTAAAGCAAACACATGCACAATACATCAAACCTCTAACAATTGTCTATTCACAGGTAAAACAGATTAACATATCAAGTTAATTAACTGGGGAAGAAAGTTTACTCAGACAATCTAATGTTGGGCAGTCTAGTTAACAACATAATCACACAGGAACACAATCAGTTTACCCAGACAGACTCCTGAGACACAATCAGATTAGAAACATACATAAAATACATCTTATTACAGAATATAAGAACAACTCTTATTAACTATTAAGTCCTTTATGCCCACTTGGTTTATAGAGTCACAATTGCTCCCACAAGGGGCACTCACACCCTGTACCCATCCTGTATTTATGGATACAGGGTGACATGGACATAAGACAGAGTTATGAAAGTACATGGGGTGTCCAGCATATAAAATTCCACATTTCCATGCAGTATCTGGGTATCCTTAAGCCCATGTACCTCCAGCCCAAAGAATGTTCCATAACAGGCCCTCAGATCTTGGTGACTCACGTCACATATCTCCCCCTTTGGAAGGAGACTAACACAGGAGGAGACCCCAGACGGGTTGGCTTCGAAGTTAGTCCGTAGATCCATTCCCCCAAAGCCCGTATCCACACAGTACCCCAAACAAATTGTCCCAAAGAGAGCATCACTCACCCGGCCGACCTCTGCCTCTCTCATAGAACATACCCGCTGCTGGGGAGAAGTGCCGACTGTCCCTTCTCCCGGGAGTCCTTTCAGTCGCTGGAGAGAAGACAGGGTGGCTGGGCTCACTCCAACATGCTGTTGTGGATCTGGGCCATATGCCCAGCATCCCTGGAGAATACAGGTGGAGACTGTAGTCCAATCCACTTGTACTGGATAGGAATCTGCCGTTGCTTGCAGAGAGAGACTGATATCTCTCGGTCCCAATGCCAGCTCCTCCGCTGGGATAGGAATCTGCCGTTGCTTGCAGAGAGAGACTGATATCTCTCGGTCCCAATGCCAGCTCCTCCGCTGGGATTGCTGCATGCTCCTCGGGTCCCTCTGCCAGCGCGAGGCTGTCATTTCTGTTTTCTGGGGTGCCGGTTAGGGGTGGGCAGAGGCCAACAACACTCTGCCCTGTTGCCTGCTCTTCTGTTGGGTAATCTGCATCTGACACTTCAGAGGAAAATTCAATTAGATCCAGAATCTCTGGGTACAGCTGGGGAGATAACAGGGTGACTATGGTCCCCATGCCAGGGGGTTGGAGGTCTGGGCCGACTTCCCCGTATCCCTGCACTCCAAGTGGAGACCACTGTCTCATCCACACCTCCCGGACTAACATCCGTGGATATGAAGTCCACTAGATCCGCTGCCTCTGAAGTAAGTAAAGGACCACTTTCCAGCAGTTCTAGGTAATCCACCTCAAGGTACAATTCCTTATAGATAAGCCATGTTAGGTCAGGCTCTAAGGCAAGTGCTTCCGATGGCTGTAACAGCTCTTGCCTCTTGCTTTGAATGTCCCAGAATCGATAGCCCTCGGGACTACCAAAGTCAGCTTTCTCCTCAATTGCTTCCCATAATAAACCGGGGCCACCAAAGTCATCACCTTCTGGGTAATAGTGCGTTTCTGCCCTCGACTGCCACCTGTCTGTAAACCAATATAGCGCTCTGTACCGATCCTCAAGCTCGACCTCTTTGCACCAGACACTTCAGTTTGGCTATCCCCTGACCTGTGCGTTGTCCTCTCAGTAAGCAGAGCCGCAAGTTCACCTGGTCCCTGAAGCGCTGTTCTGAGGAGGGCAGGGCTTTGTCTCTGCAGCCATACCAATTCTCCAGTGCATCTTCCCACATCTCTAGCTGATCAGGGCTCTCCATTCCAGGCACATCTCCTCTGCAACTGGCCCTCCTAAAACAACAAGGGTGACTTTGACTTGTCGCTCAAAGTCCCATATCGGAACTTCCCATTTAGAGGTATCTGATCCCATCATCTCAGCTGTCCGAATATTCCGATACCTGGTGATCTGCTTCACCACCTCGGCGTTCGTTACCCGCACTACTGCTTCGGATGGGTTGGCTCCGTAGATTGACAACCTTCTCCGCACTCTGCTGTGGAATTTTTCCTCTGCATCATCTATAATCATCTGCCTGCGATCCTTCATTGGCTGCCATTGGCGCATCTTTGTAGTGCTGCTTAGGGACTGATAGCTAGGCAGCACATCCCTCCAACCCAGCTTGTCCTGTGCAGAAACAGGTTCATCAAGGTGGGTCAGCACTTGCTCCATTCGCCATAGGAGCTCTGTTTCCATAGCTGCGGGTGACAGTGCCGATCCTCCTCTGTCAGCAGGACAAGAAATCAATCCCAGCGCTTGCCACCAGATGTGACGGACCGCCTGGTACCCTGAATGACTACCTCCATCAGAACACTTCCCTTGTCCTGGACATCCTTTTATCCAAAGCAATAGCTCCTGGTACCTCCCTTTGACCGCAGTCTAAAGTTATGGAGGAGAACAGATCTGAGGCAACACTCAGTTGTCTGAACACAAAAATGAACACTTTATTTGAAAGCAGCACACAGATTTATACACCCTGGCATTCCAGATTTACAGAGCTTCAGGTTACATAGGGAATTGATTAAACAGTAAAGCAAACATATGAACAATACATCAAACCTCTAACAATTGTCTATTCAGATCTTGGTGACTCACGTCACACGTATATTTAAAACGCTTGATAAATCTTGCCCTAAATATGCCTGAATATATGCTTTTTATTAATCTGGCTGATCCCATACAAAATGAAGTGTGAAGAAATAATGGCCTTTGTTGTTTTAGACCTATTAGGCTATCTAAAATACTTTTAAGATTTCAGTAAAAGCATTAAGGTTCATAAAAAGGTATTTTTTTCTGCCCCTAAAGATTTGTTTTCCTATAATCAAAAGGTTAGTGTTGGATGTTTTTCTGGAGTTTTATATTAGGGGACTTTTCTGCATCCCTGCATCTTTTTGGCTACATAGGGCTATATTATGAGTGCAGAGCAAATTTGCACTCCTGTGAGTGCTTTATCTTTACTCAACTTTTTTTTTACCCTCACACGCCCAGTTGCGCACGTATTACAGGTATTAAGTGAAACGAGTGCAGGATTTCAATGAGATATATGTATGTATTTCTATACATTTGTATATCTGTATTTATATGTGTATATGTCTGTAAATACATATATACACATATAAATACATATATACATATGTATAGAAATACATGCATATATCTTTATATACATACAAATATTTATACATGTGTTCCTATGGATCTCTATGTAAAAGCACTTTTGGCCCGTTTCTTTTCTTACACCTGACATCTCATATTTTTGAGCCCTTATAACTTTTTATTGCAATTTTTTAAAAATAATTTTTATTAGACATTGTTTTGTGCCACTTTTTTGAGCCTCGTAACAGTTAACCAGAGTTCTGATGTTGCAGTAATCATTCTAGTGGAAATCGTGATTGCTCTTACGCGTTTGCATTTAATTTCATCTTGTAATATGGGGGCAATTTAACTTGTGCGCAAACAGCCACCAAAACCCAATATCACTCGCTTGCAAATGATGTTGCGCCACTCGTAATCTAGCCCCTAGTGTTGTTATTAAGTTTGTGCTCAAAGGCAAGGACATCTTCTACTTCTATACCATAACCTACATGAGTAATGTCTAGTCTTGTCATGTTTTACACAATGGGTACCTTTTTTAAAGGTTTAGGTTCTAGTACTAAATGGGCTAAAATATATTAGTCGTCCAATTTTCCACTCTTTTTATCCTACCTAAAGTGAAAATATTCACTCATGGGACTTTCTTCATGCTCCGGATGCACTTATGGCTTTACCTGCTAGACCACTGAATAAGGTTTGGCTGCCGTTGGGTATTATGTCTGCAAAATGAGTTAATGATTTGCAAGCAGTTTATTCAAGAGTAATACTGACATTACATAAATACAAGGGGTGCTTTGTAGTGTCTGTGAGTTTTTCTAAAGGTGTCTCAGACTTTCCTTTGCCTCGGGATATTTATTGTCTTCCAAGCTTTCAATCCTGATCAGTAAATTGTAAACCGCTGTACACTTTGGATTTAGTGAGATGAATTTCTACCGATCTAAATAAAACAGAATAGTTCAGGCTTTCTGACTGACTCTTCTTAGAGGCATAAGAAAGATAATTATTTTACTACAACCAGATTTGGATTTTCCAAATATATAAGGACCTGTAAATGTGCAGTTTCTGAAGGGCTCAGGGCTCACTCTACTAGGGTAGTCTTTATTGGTAAGAAAATTCTATCTGCAGACCTTTTTGTGTTAAACTTTATTTTGCAGTATCTAATCTTTGTCCTGTCATTTATCCACCTTTCTCTTGGCTCTGATTTTCTAATTATTGATTTCTGGCGAGTATTGTCTAGAGAGAACCAATACAATAGAAATGAAATAAAATACACCGCAATTTCTACGTCTTGGCTCATATACCTATACAATACTAACAAAGTCATTAAGAAATAAGAATGTAGGATCTGCCAAGGGGAGTCTCTTTTATACAGGTTAGGAGGAGGAGTCCGTTTCTTTCATGTAATTAGCAAGAGTCCATGAGCTAGTGACGTATGGGATACACATCACTAGCTCATGGACTCTTGCTAATATGAAAGAAATGAATTTATCAGGTAAGTTCTTACATAAATTATGTTTTCTTTCTCCTTTGTGTGGGAAGTTCATTTCTGGGGAATATTCCCTAGGTATATGGGTCAAGATATAGAATTTCCATTAAAATTCTTCATATGTTTTCAGTCTGTATGCTGATGTGTCAGATTACACCTGCAGTTTTAAAGGGACACTGTACCCAATTTTTTTTCTTTTGTGATTTAGATAGAGCAGACAATTTTAAGCAATTTTCTAATTTACTCCTATTATCAATTTTTCTTCATTATCTTGCTATCTTTATTAGAAAAAAAAGGCATCTAAACTTTTTTTGTGTTCAGACTCTGGACAGCATTTTTTGATTGGTGGATGAATTTATCCACCAATCAGCAAGGACAACTTAGGTTGTTCACCAAAAATGGGCCGGCATCTAAACTTACATTCTTGCATTTCAAATAAAGATACCAAGAGAATAAAGAAAATTTTATAATAGGAGTAAATTAGAAAGTTGCTTAAAATGTCATGCTCTATCTGAATCACAAAAGAGAGAATTTGGGTTTAGTGTCCCTTTAATGAAAGATGCCTATCAACTGAGGCAATTATACCTATGAGATATCTACAGTACCCCAATATTGTAAGGTGATAATCTAACAAATACCCTAGGGCAGGACTAACCCATGCACCAAGGCTCCAGGGGACCTTTAGGCTTATTTATCCCACTGACAGCCAGTACCACCAAGAAATCAGTGACCTAGATCAGACGGATTGTTGGGACAAATTGTAACTTGCTACATCCTAAAAATTAGTAGCAATGGCCATCAACATGTTATTTATAAAGCCTTGATATATATATTGAGAACATTTCATGTCCAAATGAATAGATTCTGTCTCATGAGAAATTAATTGGACCAATATAACTACATTACTTAAAAAGTGGGTCTTGAAAATGAAAATTCTACCAGTATCCCTAGAATATTTTGCTGTTTAATGGCAAATCTCACTAAACTTCATTTATTCCTTACAGGATTTGTGAAAACTGCATGAGTGGTTTGTCTCACTGTAATGATCCACTGGAACAAACAGCCTGAATAATAACTGGAATGCTGCTACCATCTCTTTTCAGAATACAAATAAGGAACTGTAGAGCCAACTGTCTATCAATTGACACATTTGCTCACTGTTGCGGGAGGAAGTGGATAAGTGACAAACCACAGCAGAAAGGTTTGTAGTCAACAACCCAAAAATATTTGTTTTTTTGTTTGTTTGTTTTGTTTTAAAGGGAAAGTGTACTGTAAAATTTTCTACCATTTAGTTTGTTCCCAATGATACATTTCACATGCTTGACTGTATTCAATTAGATACAAAACCATTTACCTTTATTTTGGTATATGAAATAGCTACCTTTGCCTGTGTTCTCCCTACCTATACGGAAAATGTAAATACATTATTGACTATAAATTACACTCCCAGTTGGAGGTAGGAGAGATAAGTAATAACATGTTAACTTTCAATTGTTCTCTCTCAGTATTGGACTTTGGTATACAGCAGGGGCGTATTTAGGTTTTGTGATGCCCTAGGCACTCAGAATCCTGCTGGATTTAGGTTATTTTTGGCCATATCATTTTTTGGTTAGGGAGTTGTGACTTCCTTTTTTTTTTAAAATCAATATTGAAAGAGTATTTACTGTATGTGACTAGTATTTATATCAGTTGGTTGCTCACTAAATTTATTTAAAGTGTATCCATGTTTTCATAAAACTACACAATATTTTTGCACGCAAACACACACACTGTCACAAATTAGAGGGATGGTCACGCCTTTAAAATAGCACAGATGTCACAGAGAATACTTAGATACATGGTTACTGTAGTCCTACCCATAGGCCCCTATTTAAGAAAGGTCTTGCGGACCTGATTCGACACTGCGGATCAGGTCCGCAAGACCTCGCTGAATACAGAGAGCAATACACTCTCCGTATTCAGCATTGCACCAGCAGCTCACAAGAGCTGCTGGTGCAACGCCACCCCCTGCAGACTCGCAGCCAATCGGCCACCAGCAGGGGGGTGTCAATCAACCCGATCGTACTCGATCGGGTGGATTTCTGGCGATTCCTGTCCGCTGCTTCATAACTGCTGTTTCTGGAGAGTCTGAAGATTCGCCAGAAACACGGGCCCACAAGCTCCCTACGGAGCTTGTTAAATGGGCCCCAGTGACTTGTCTTGTCTTCAATGACAGAAATATTTTAGCACAATTATGAAAGTTTTTTTCTTAGCCTTTTTGTGATTATTTACTTCCTTGTTTAGAAAAACTTTATTACATTATTTTGGGTGTCACTCATGTGAGACAAATAGACTTGGGTTGTAAAATGAATCCCAATTATGGCAAGGTGAATAAAGAAATAAAGATAAGAAACACTGGTTTAAATCAGAAATACAGTTGTGACATGCTATTTATCAAAGTGATCAAGTACAAGCAATGAATTCAGTTGTAATGATGCATCCCCCCCACATGATCACAGTGATTGGGTCACAGGTCAGTCCAATAGGGAATAGTTAAAATGCCAACCAATTAGCATTTAAAGCAGGCACAGAAAGAATAATAGTAAGTACTCACTGCTCAGCTCACTCATACCTGTTAGTATTGTGCAGCTTTATTGACAGAAAGTCGGTTTATAGAAATACATGTGGACAAAATTTATTTATTTTTATTTATTTATTTATTTATAGAAATACATGTGGTAAAATTTAATGTCGACTCCACATGTATTTCTATAAATTGACTTTCTCTCAATAAAGCTGCACAATACTAACAGGTATGAGTGAGCTGAGCAGTGAGTACTTACTATTATTCTTTCTGTACCTGCCCACCGGGTCACCCCCCTTCTCACCAGTCCTCTGTTTTAGTCTCCGGCTCGCTGACGCTCCGGTCCAATGCAATCCCACTCACAGCCGCTCCTCACTGCCCTGGGAGGGAGATCACGTGCGTGTCTCCCTCCCTCCATCCATGTGCGGCAACTGAGTGAGCAGACAGGAAGGCGGGCGGAAGTTGGGAAACGTCACGTGACCTCGGCAAAAGCCGGGTCACGGGATCGCCGAACAAAAAAATTTGAAAGGTTAGCGGAAAAATAAATAAAAATGCAGTTGCCAACATATCAGTGCCAGTGCCCCCCCCAAATCTGACGCAGTAGGCACCGGCCTTGTTGGCCTAGGCATAAATATACGCCACTGGTATACAGTGATAAGATAAGGAAGCATGTGTCGGTATAGAAAATGATAATAAGGAGATCTGTTTTCCCTTTAAGATCAACCCATTTTACTGGATTGTGGTGTCAACAAGTTGTGCTATTTAATGTACAAAAACAAACATAAACACAATTTTAATCAAACAATTTATACTCTTCTGCTGGTATAACAATTCATTGGAAACTCATTAATGAGAAACCAATTTTACAGTACACTGTCCCTTTTTGCATAAAGCTATTTACATTGGATGTCTCATTTATAATTTTACTTTGGTGACAAATGCTTCAATTGTAATAGATCTATACTAAAATACATTCTGCAAAAAGAAACCTGAAAAAAGCATGTTCATTTCTTGCCTTTCGTAGGGATATAAAAACGGGGAAAAAAAAAAAACTAATGCAAAGTTTGTTAATTTAATAGAAGGTTGTCAAATACCGTCAATTAGACATTCTCTCTCCTTTTGCTGCAATATAATAATAAAATGCAATGCCTCTCCAAACCCACCATGGTACTCATTTTGCGAGTCCTATCTCGGTAAGCTACCTTAGTCAGAGTTGCGCCATGTCTTACATGCACATGCTTATTCTAAAGGTGCTGTAATCACCATTGTCACCATCATGCCAAAACAGCACCTGTTAGCGAA
This sequence comes from Bombina bombina, assembly GCF_027579735.1. Classification (NCBI taxonomy): domain Eukaryota; kingdom Metazoa; phylum Chordata; class Amphibia; order Anura; family Bombinatoridae; genus Bombina; species Bombina bombina. Next base: position 703,301,474 of record NC_069503.1, read on the forward strand.
GTGCTAATAACAGACAGATCCAATGCAAAGGAGTATTATGATGTCAGGTTTGCCAGTAACGCTAGTGCCAATGCAGTTGTGTCCACAATGCGATTGCAATTTGGCATAATGAATATGAAAAGTTAAATCGCTGCAATTGGCTACCTGCTTTTCAAAAGCCACAAGCCTATTTGAAGGGCTGTCTTTAATTTAAAATTGATAATAAAAAAATATATTTCATATGAAAGAAGCTTCGTTTTGCATTGAAACTAAGTGTGTTTTAATTACACTATTGTTCATATTCAACTAATTTGTTATATGTATTTCAGCAGTTTTATAACCCTTTTAAAGGGATAGTGAATCAAATTTTAAGCAACTTTCTAATTTTGGTTTAGCACCTGTAAATGTAGCCACCAATAAGCAAGCACTACCCAGGTGCTGAACCAAAAATGGGCCGGCTCCTAAACTTATATTCCTGCTTTTTCACTTAAAGATACCAAGAGAACTAAGAAAAATTGATAATAGGAGTAAATTAGATAGTTGCTCAAAATTGCATGCTCTATCTGAACCATAAAGAAAAAAATTGGGTTTACTATCCCTTTAAGTGAAATATTGATTTATTACCTGTAATGCATCTTTTATTTTTTCAGTAGAAGCTAATCCGCACCTCCAGGTTAATGGGCGGGAAGAGCACATTGCTCACACTAGCAGCTTTAAAGGGCAACCCTTGTTTCTTTTTGTTTTGTGACAATCTTTACTTTAAATCAGTCTAAAAGAGACAGGCCTACAACAGGGAGCGTTTGGTAAATGGTTCTACGCTTTTAAATTGACTTTGTTCTCATTATATCCTTTGACATATCCTACTCTACTTGGAGCTAGCTAGTGATTAGTGTTTCTTGTCATTGGCTCATCAATGTTTTTTTTTTTTAAACTGTGTGTTCAATCCTTTTGCAGGGGATACACAGACATTTATATACCAGCAGCAATAATAACATGCTCTAACATCTTGTTTCTCAGCCTGTGTTAGCTGTGCCCCTGGGTGTATCTGGAGCTTTGTTAAGGGGTTCTCATCTCATGGCTTATCATTTAATGAAGTAAATGATGCCATTATGAAATGTGCCAGGTAAAGTGCACTATAGTGAGGTTTGCCACAGTGAAATAAACTGCATATGTAAGGGACAAACTTTTAAGAGCCAGATTACGAGTGGGGCACAAACGAGCTTACCGCTCGTATTACGAGTTCAAGGTAAACACAATTGCGTGGGCGCAATTGCGATTTACGCTAGAATGATTACTGCGACTTCAGCACTCTGGTTAACTGTTTTGCAAAACAAAAAAGTGTCACAAAGCACATGAAAAATACATTACAAAGTATAGTTACACTCATAATAACACCATCTAATAAACATTATCTAAAAAAAATATTGCACACAAAAGTTATAAAGGCTCAAATATATGAGGTCTCAAGTGTTAGAAAAAAAAATGCAGGCAAAGGGCTTTAACATAGAGATACTTACATATACATACCTGTATATGTATGTACATATGTATTTATATGTACATAAACACATGTATAGAAATATATACACATATATAGAAGTGCATCAGAGCCTTTTGTCGTTAAGTAGATGAAAACATGTAAAAGCATATTTATGCAATATTCATTTCTCTTACATGGTGTATCCAGTCCACGGATTCATCCTTACTTGTGGGATATTCTCAATCCCTACAGTAAGTGGCAAAGAGAGCACACAGCAGAGCTGTCCATATAGCTCCCCTCAGGCTCCGCCCCCCAGTCATTCTCTTTGCCGCTCTAACAAGTAGCATCTCCACGGGAGGGTAAAGAGTATGTGGTGTTAGATTTGTAGTTTTTATTTCTTCAATCAAGAGTTTGTTATTTTAAAATAGTGCCGGTTTGTACTATTTACTCTGAGGCAGAAAGTGATGAAGATTTCTGCTGAGAGGAAAAAGATTTTAGCATGTTGTAACTAAAATCCATTGCTGTTCCCACACAGGACTGTTGAGTACCGGAGAACTTCAGGTGGGGGGAACAGTTTGCAGGCTTAACTGCTTAAGGTATGCTCAGTCACTTTTTTTCTAACAAGACTTGGTAATGCTAGAAGACTGACAGAAATCCCCATGTGGGAAGGTAAGCCATATTCTGAGACTCAGTATAGAAGGATGGCTTAGTTAAAAGGGCTTAAATCACTGGTGGACACTGTTATGGGGAAAATCGATTATTTTTTAATATAATCTGACGTTTGCACAAGTGTTTATCATGTTTGGAACACTTGTTAGGGGTTTTATACGCCTGGCATAATTTTAGACACCTAATTTGGCTTAGGAAGGCCCCACAACTCCGGAGCGAAGAGGGAGGGGGCCTAATTTTCGCGCCCCAGTTGCGCAGTTCTTTTGCAAGACAGCTTCATGCAGCTTCACATGTAGAGTCCAGAGATTGCAGGAGGACTACAGGGAGGCTTATTTTCGTTCCAAAACTAATCCCCAAGGAAGGTAGGGCCACAGCAGAGACTGTGGCATCGTGCTGTAGTGTGTTAAACCGGTGGCCAGCTTCAATTTGCTCCGGTTTGGGCAATAAGGGGTTAATTGGCTTGAAACTTGGTGTGCAATCTTTTCAAAGCATTAGGATCATATGGTGTAAACTTCATAAAGATCGGATGTTTTTTTTGAGATTTGGTAAAAAAGTGTGTGCTTTTTATTATTTAAAGGCACAGTAACGTTTTTTCAAAAAGTGTATTTTTCTGTATTTGAGTGCTATCTAAGTCTGTCTAACATGTCTGAGCCTACAGATAGACCTTGTTCTATGTGTTTAAAAGCCATGGCGGTACCCCCATTGCATTTGTGTTTAAAGTGTGCTAAGGTATCTAAACATTTTAATGACCATGCAGTGACACTTAAAAATGTAGCCCAAGATGATTCTTTGACGGAAGGTAATGAGGATAGTCCTCCTTCCTCTCCCCATGTGTCGACACCAGTTACGCCCGCGCAAGCGTTGCCTAGTACCTCTAGCGCATTGTGCCCTATTACATTACAACAATTAGCAGCAGTCATGGATAATTCCCTTGCGGCATTTCTATCCAAACTGCCAGTTTTTCCAAAAAAGCGTGATAGCTCAGTTTTAAGAACAGAGGATGAGCAATCAGAAGCTTTGGATGATTTGTCTGTTGTACCCTCACAACACTCTGAAGTGGCAGCGAGGGATGGTCTGTCAGAGGGAGAAATTTCCGACACAGGAAAAGTTTCTCAGCGGGCAGATTCAGATTCCTTAGCATTTAAATTTAAGCTGGAACGCCTCCGCGTCCTGCTTAAGGAGGTTTTAGCTACGCTGGATGATTGTGACCCCATGGTGGTCCCAGAAAAATTGTGTAAAATGGACAGGTTTTTAGAGGTCCCTGTATACACTGATGCGTTTCCGATCCCGAAGAGGGTGGCGGATATTGTGACTAGGGAGTGGGAGAGACCAGGTGTACCTTTTGTTCCCCCCCTATCTTTAAGAAAATGTTCCCCATAAATGACCCCAGGCAGGACGCGTGGCAGACGGTCCCTAAGGTAGAGGGAGCAGTTTCAACACTTGCTAAGCGTACAACTATACCTATAGAAGACAGTTGTGCTTTTAAAGACCCTATGGATAAAAAATTGGAAGGTTTGCTGAAGAAAATATTTGTTCAGCAAGGTTTCCTTCTTCAGCCAATTGCCTGCATTATTCCTGTAACTACTGCAGCGGCTTTTTGGTTTGAGGCGCTGGAGGAGTCGCTCCAGAGGGAGACTTCATATGACGAAGTCATGGATAGAATTCACGCTCTAAAGCTGGCTAATTCTTTTATCACTGATGCCGCTTTCCAATTAGCTAAGTTAGCGGCGAAAAATTCAGGTTTTGCCATTATGGCGCGAAGAGCGCTTTGGCTCAAATCATGGTCGGCTGACGTGTCGTCCAAAACTAAGTTACTAAACATTCTTTTCAAGGGAAAGACCCTTTTTGGTCCTGAGTTGAAAGAAATTATTGCGGATATCACTGGGGGGAAGGGTCATGCCCTCCTGCAGGATAGACCGTTTAAGGCCAAAAACAAGGCTAATTTTCGCTCCTTTCGCAACTTCAGGAGCGGACCTGCTTCAACCTCTGCTGCCGCAAAGCAAGAGGGTAACGCTTCACAGCCTAAAGCAACCTGGAAACCCTTGCAGGGCTAGAATAAGGGTAAACAGGCCAAGAAGCCTGCGCCTGCTGCCAAGACAGCATGAAGGGGTAGCCCTCGATCCGGGACCGGATCTAGTAGGGGGCAGACTTTCTCTCTTTGCTCAGGCTTGGGCAAGAGATGTTCCAGATCCCTGGGCATTAGAAATTGTTGCTCAGGGGTATCTTCTAGAATTCAAGGACTCTCCCCCAAGGGGAAGGTTCCACATTTCTCGTTTGTCTTCAGACCAGACAAAGAAACAGGCGTTCTTACGCTGTGTAGAAGATCTTCTAAAGATGGGAGTGATACACCCAGTTCCAATTGCAGAACAAGGACTGGGCTTTTACTCAAACCTGTTTGTAGTTCCCAAAAAGGAAGGAACTTTCAGGCCAATCCTGGATCTAAAAATTCTAAACAAATTCCTCAGAGTTCCATCTTTCAAAATGGAAACCATTCGGACAATCTTGCCGATGATCCAGGAAGGTCAATATATGACTACCGTGGATCTAAAGGATGCGTACCTACATATTCCTATCCACAAAGATCATCATCAGTTCCTAAGGTTCGCCTTTCTAGACACGCATTACCAGTTCGTGGCCCTTCCTTTCGGGTTGGCCACCGCTCCCAGAATTTTCACAAAGGTGCTAGGGTCCCTTCTAGCGGTACTAAGACCGCGGGGCATTGCAGTAGCACCTTACCTAGACGACATCTTAATACAGGCGACATTGTTCTGGCCTTTCTAAGGTCTCATGGGTGGAAGGTGAACGTAGAAAAAAGTTCTCTGTCCCCGCTCACAAGGGTTCCCTTCCTGGGAACACTAATAGACTCGGTAGAAATGAAAATCTTTCTGACAGAGGTCAGGAAGTCAAAACTTTTGAATACTTGCCGAGTTCTTCATTCCATTCCTCGGCCTTCTGTGGCTCAGTGCATGGAGGTAATTGGTTTAATGGTTGCGGCAATGGACGTAGTCCCTTTTGCCCGAATTCATCTAAGACCACTGCAGCTGTGCATGCTCAAACAGTGGAATGGGGATTATGCAGATTTGTCTCCTCAAATACAAATGGACCAGAAAACCAGAGACTCTCTTCTCTGGTGGTTGTCTCAGGATCACCTGTCTCAGGGAATGAGTTTCCGCAGACCGGAGTGGATCATTGTCATGACCGATGCCAGTCTGTTAGGCTGGGGTGCGGTCTGGGACTCCCTGAAAGCTCAGGGTCTATGGTCTCGGGAAGAATCTCTTCTCCCGATAAACATTTTGGAACTGAGAGCGATATTCAATACGCTCCAGGTGTGGCCTCAACTAGCGGAGGCCAAATTCATCAGATTTCAGTCGGACAACATCACGACTGTAGCGTACATCAATCATCAGGGAGGAACAAAGAGTTCCCTAGCGATGAAGGAAGTAACCAAGATCATCAAATGGGCGGAGGATCACTCTTGCCATCTATCTGCAATTCACATCCCAGGAGTAGACAACTGGGAGGTGGATTTTCTGAGTCGTCAGACTTTCTATCCGGGGGAGTGGGAACTCCACCCGGAGGTTTTTGCTCAGCTGACCCAGCTATGGGGCATTCCAGAATTGGATCTGATGGCATCCCGTCAGAACACCAAACTTCCCCTTTACGGATCCAGATCCAGGGATCCCAAGGCGGCATTGATAGATGCTTTAGTAGCGCCTTGGTCATTCAGTCTAGCTTATGTCTTTCCACCGTTTCCTCTTCTCCCTCGGCTAGTAGCCAGAATCAAACAGGAGAAGGCTTCGGTAATTCTGATAGCGCCTGCGTGGCCACGCAAGACTTGGTATGCAGACCTAGTGGACATGTCATCGGCTCCACCATGGAAACTGCCATCGAGGCAGGATCTTCTAATTCAAGGTCCATTCAAGCATCCAAATCTAGTTTCTCTGCAACTGACTGCTTGGAGATTGAAAGCTTAATTCTAGCTAAGCGTGGGTTCTCTGAATCAGTTATAGATACTCTGATCCAGGCCAGAAAGCCTGTCACCAGGAAAATTTACCATAAGATATGGCGGAAATATCTTTGTTGGTGTGAATCCAAGGGTTACTCGTGGAGTAAGGTTAGGATTCCAAGGATATTGTCTTTTCTCCAAGAAGGATTGGAGAAAGGTTTGTCAGCTAGTTCCTTAAAGGGACAGATATCTGCTCTGTCTATCCTGTTACACAAGCGTCTGGCAGCTGTACCAGACGTTCAGGCGTTTGCACAGGCCTTAGTTAGAATCAAGCCTGTTTACAAACCTGTGGCTCCTCCATGGAGTCTAAATTTAGTTCTTTCAGTTCTTCAAGGGGTTCCGTTTGAACCTTTGCATTCCATAGATATTAAGTTATTATCTTGGAAAGTTTTGTTTTTGGTAGCTATTTCTTCTGCTCGAAGAGTTTCTGAATTGTCTGCTTTGCAGTGTAATTCACCCTATCTGGTGTTCCATGCAGATAAGGTTGTTTTGTGTACCAAACCTGGTTTCCTTCCAAAAGTGATTTCTAATAAGAATATTAACCAGGAAATTATTGTTCCTTCTCTGTGTCCTAATCCAGTTTCTAAGAAGGAACGACTGTTACAGAATCTTAATGTGGTTCGTGCTTTAAAATTCTATTTAAAGGCAACTAAAGATTTCAGACAAACATCATCTTTGTTTGTTGTCTATTCTGGTAAGAGGAGAGGTCAGAAAGCGACTGCTACCTCTCTTTCCTTCTGGCTGAAAAGCATCATCCGATTGGCTTATGAGACTGCTGGACAGCAGCCTCCTGAATGAATTACAGCTCATTCCACTAGAGCTGTGGCTTCCACATGGGCTTTCAAGAATGAGGCTTCTGTTGAACAGATTTGTAAGGCAGCGACTTGGTCTTCACTGCATACATTTGCCAAATTTTACAAATTCGATACTTTTGCTTCTTCGGAGGCTATTTTTGGGAGAAAGGTTTTGCAAGCAGTGGTGCCTTCCGTTTAGGTTACCTGACTTGTTCCCTCCCTTCATCCGTGTCCTAAAGCTTTGGTATTGGTATCCCACAAGTAAGGATGAATCCGTGGACTGGATACACCATGTAAGAGAACAGAATTTATGCTTACCTGATAAATTACTTTCTCTTACGGTGTATCCAGTCCACGGCCCGCCCTGGCAATTAAGTCAGGTTCAAATTTAATTTTGTAAAACTACAGTCACCACTGCACCCTATGGTTTCTCCTTTTTCTCCTAACCGTCGGTTGAATGACTGGGGGGCGGAGCCTGAGGGGAGCTATATGGACAGCTCTGCTGTGTGCTCTCTTTGCCACTTCCTGTAGGGATTGAGAATATCCCACAAGTAAGGATGAATCCGTGGACTGGATACACTGTAAGAGAAAGTAATTTATCAGGTAAGCATAAATTCTGTTCTTTAATAAAGGCTTTAACTATGTATTTATAGTATACATATTTCACATTCCAATGTTCTGCACATAGCAGAATATATTCTAAGTATTTGTAAATAGATATTCCTGTTTATACCTGTATTTATACCTATATATAATCATGTGTATATATAGATACATAGGTATAGATGTATGTTACCAAAATATCATCAGATAAATAAAGAAATATTTATTTATGAATAAATAGAACATTTTTTGTCTTGTAAAGAACATTGGAATGTGAAATATTCATATTTTCATGTTAGGTTTGCGCAAGAGTGGGGTGTTATTTCCCCCCCACACACACTTTTTATCTCCATTGACTTCTATGGGGGAATACATGAACGTGCATGCAATATTCTAATTTCAAATTTTTGCGCTCATTGGGTTAGCGTGAGAGCGAAAACAGTTTACTTTCAACTAATAATACGAGCACAACCCGACAAACAAAAATATCTTAATTCTAGCGCAATTATTGCTTGAGCGGGAGTGTTAATTCATGCTCCACTCGTAATCTGGCCCTAAATAGCCATATGGGTATATATCTGTATAAGCTACTTCTCTGTTGTTTGTCAGATTCAGGGGTGCACATGTTTTTTAATCTAGTAATATTTATGTGTTGGTTTGGGGGTACTTAGGGCTAAAATGTATGCCTGTAGTGGTACTTGCTACAAAAATGTTTAAGAAACGTGTGTTGCACTTTCACAAAAAGAAATCTGGTCCTGTAAAAGCTGAATGCCATGAGCGGCCACCGTTTTCTGCATTCAGGCAGCTAAAAACCTGCCGAATGCACGTGCCTAGTTCACAGACCTTCATGGGAGCAAATAAATATGCAGCCAGAGTTAACATAAAACATGGCAGCTAATAAGTTCATTATTGATGATAACAAGCGGTGACACCTTTTCTGGAAAGAAATACCAGCCATGCTAATTAGCATAAACGTGTATAAATAATTATACAGTATAAATCAGGAACTAAAGCCTCTAGCAGGCCCATTTATCAAAGGGCTTGCGGACCTGATCCGACACTGCGGATCAGGTCCGCAAGACCTCGCTAAATGCGGAGAGCAATACGCTCTCCGCATTTAACATTGCACCAGCAGCTCACAAGAGCTGCTGGTGCAACGCCGCCCCCTGCTGACTCGCGGCCAATCGGCCGCCAGCAGGGAGCTGTCAATCAACCCGATCGTATTCGATCGGGTTGATGTCCGGCGATTCCTGTCCGCCTGTTCAGAGCAGGCGGACACGGTTATGGAGCAGCGGTCTTTAGACCGCTGCTTCATAAGTTGTGTTTCTGGCGAGTCTGAAGACTCGCCAGAAACACGGCCCTTCAAGCTCCGTACGGAGCTTGATAAATGGGCCTGTAGGACTGATTTTAAATGAACATTTGTTTATAATTAGATTCCAACGCACAATTTTTCTTCGTTCTCTTGGTATCTTTAATTGAAAAACAGACATGTAAGCTTTGGAGCCTGCCCATTTTTGGTTCAGAACCCTGGGTAGCGCTTGCTGATTATTGGCTACATTTAGCCAAATCTGAAAATGAATAACACAATGTTATTAAAAAAAAAGGAAAACTATACAAAACCACTCCCAGATGGGCTAAATAAATGGATCATCTATAAAATATTTATGCAAAGAAAAGTCTTGTGTACAGTGTCAACTCCCTTTAAATATAAAAGGTGAGATTAGATTATTTTTTTTTACAATATTTTAAGAAACTCGTCTCCCTACTCGTCTTTGTTATATCTAAAAGAGGGCATTTTAAAATGTATTGCAGTTTTTTATTTTTGTTATACTTGTGAGGGGTGTCACGGTCAACCAAAAAAGTATACCGGTTTTTGCTTTTCAGCCAATTAGCAATCTGGCCTTAAGACCCAATTGAATTTCATGTTAGCTTCAAAATATAAAAAATTAACAGCTTTAACTTAAAGGGATATGAAACTCAAATTTCTCTTGTTAAGTGTGTTCAGTCCACGGGTCATCCATTACTTATGGGATAAATTCTCCTTCCCAACAGGAAGTTGCAAGAGGATCACCCAAGCAGAGCTGCTATATAGCTCCTCCCCTCACATGTCATATCCAGTCATTCTCTTGCAAGTCTCAACAAAGAAGGAGGTCGCGAGAGGAGATAGGAGTTTTTTACCTAATTATTCTTCAATCAAAAGTTTATTATTTTAAAACGGAGTGTGCTGTTTTTTCTCTCAGGCAGTATTTAGAAGAAGAATCTGCCTGCGTTTTCTATGATCTTAGCAGACGTAACTAAGATTCACTGGCTGTTCTCGCACATTCTGAGGAGTGGGGTAACTTCAGAAAAGGGAATAGCATGCGGGGTCCCCCGCAAATGAGGTATGTGCAGTATTATTTTCTAGGAATGGAATTGACTAAGAAAACACTGCTGTTACCCATATGACGTAAGTACAGCCTTTAATGCAGTAGTAGTGACTGGTATCAGGCTGATAAATGTATGCGCAGTGGAGTTATTTTCTAGGGACTAGAATTTGACTGAGAAAAAAACTGTTAATACTGAAATAAATGTATGAGCCTTAACTGCAGTAGAAGCGACTGGTAGCAGGCTTAGTGATAACTTTGCATAACACTGGAAAGTTGTTTTTAAAACGTTTACTGGCATGTTATTCGTTTTGTGAGGTACTTTGGTGATAAATCTTTTTGGGCATGATTTTTTTCCATATGGCTAACGTATATTTCTGCATAGAAACCGTTGTAACAGGTCTCCCACTGTTGTAATATGAGTGGGAGGGACCTTTTTTAGCGCCTTGTTGCGCAGTTAAAATTCTAGCACAGTCTTCCTGCTTCTTCTTCCTTGATCCAGGACGTCTCCAGAGAGCTCAGGGGTCTTCAAAATACATTTTTGAGGGAGGTAATCAGTCACAGCAGACCTGTGACAGTGTGTTTGACTGTGATAAAAGCGTTAAATCTTAAATTGATTATCCGTTTTTTGGGGTATTGAGGGGTTAATCATCCGTTTGCTAGTGGGTGCAATCCTCTGCTAAATTCATACATTTACTGTTAAAATTGTTGGCTATAACTGAATTAGTTCATTGTTATTTCAACTGTGACAGTTTTTTGTGTTTTTAAAAGCGCTGCAGCGTTTTTTCTATTGCTTGTAAATTTATTGAAAGATTTTTTCCAAGCCTGCTAGCCTTCATTGCTAGTCTGTTTAAACATGTCTGATACAGATGAATCTACTTGTTCATTATGTTTAAAAGCCAATGTGGAGCCCAATAGAAATATGTGTACCAATTGTATTGATGTTACTTTAAATAAAAGTCAGTCTTTACTGGTAAAGAAATTATCACCAGACAACGAGGGGGAAGTTATGCCGCCTAACTCTCCTCACGTGTCAGTACCTTCGCCTCCCGCTCAGGAGGTGCGTGAGATTGTGGCGCCAAGTACATCAAGGCCCTTACAAATCACTTTGCATGATATGGCTAATGTTATGAAAGAAGTATTATCTAATTTGCCTGAGTTAAGAGGCAAACGCGATAGCTCTGGGTTAAGGACAGAGCGCGCCGATGACACGAGAGCCATGTCCGATACTGCGTCACAATTTGCAGAACATGAGGACGGAGAGCTTCATTCTGTGGGTGACGGATCTGATCCGGGGAGACCGGATTCAGAAATTTCAAATTTTAAATTTAAGCTTGAGAACCTCCGTGTATTGCTAGGGGAGGTGTTAGCGGCTCTGAATGATTGCGACACGGTTGCAATCCCAGAGAAATTATGTAGGCTGGATAAATACTATGCAGTACCGGTGTGTACTGACGTTTTCCCTATACCTAAAAGGCTTACAGAGATTATTAGCAAGGAGTGGGATAGACCCGGTGTGCCCTTTTCCCCTCCTCCGATATTTAGAAAAATGTTCCCAATAGACGCCACCACACGAGACTTATGGCAGACGGTCGAGGGAGCAGTTTCTACTTTAGCCAAGCGTACCACTATCCCGGTGGAGGATAGTTGTGCTTTCTCAGATCCAATGGATAAAAAATTAGAAGGTTACCTTAAGAAAATGTTTGTTCAACAAGGTTTTATATTACAGCCCCTTGCATGCATTGCGCCTGTGACTGCTGCAGCGGCATTCTGGTTTGAGTCTCTGGAAGAGGCTATTCGCACAGCACCATTGGATGAGATTATGAACAAGCTTAAAGCCCTTAAGCTAGCTAATGCATTTGTTTCGGATGCCGTTGTGCATTTAACCAAACTAACGGCTAAGAACTCCGGATTCGCCATCCAGGCACGCAGAACGCTATGGCTTAAGTCCTGGTCAGCAGATGTAACTTCTAAATCTAAATTGCTTAATATTCCTTTCAAAGGGCAAACCTTATTCGGGCCCGGCTTGAAAGAAATTATTGCTGACATTACTGGAGGTAAGGGTCACACCCTTCCTCAGGACAGGGCCAAATCAAAGGCCAAACAGTCTAATTTTCGTGCCTTTCGTAATTTCAAGGCAGGAGCAGCATCAACTTCCTCCGCTCCAAAACAGGAAGGGACTGCTACTCGTTACAGACAGGGTTGGAAAGGCAACCAGTCCTGGAACAAGGGCAAGCAGGCCAGAAAACCTACTTCTGCCCCTAAGACAGCATGAAGAAAGGGCCCCCTATCCGGAAACGGATCTAGTGGGGGGCAGACTTTCTCTCTTCGCCCAGGCCTGGGCAAGAGATGTCCAGGATCCCTGGGCGTTGGAGATAATATCTCAGGGATACCTTCTGGACTTCAAAACTTCTCCTCCACAAGGGAGATTTCATCTGTCAAGGTTATCAACAAATCTAATAAAGAAAGAGGCATTTCTACGATGTGTACAAGACCTCTTAGTAATGGGAGTGATCCACCCGGTTCCGCGGACGGAACAAGGGCAAGGTTTTTACTCAAATCTGTTTGTGGTTCCCAAAAAAGAGGGAACCTTCAGGCCAATCTTGGACCTGAAGATCTTAAACAAATTCCTAAGGGTTCCATCGTTCAAAATGGAAACTATTCGAACCATCCTACCCATGATCCAAGAGGGTCAATATATGACCACAGTGGACTTAAAGGATGCCTACCTTCACATACCGATTCACAAAGATCATTATCGGTACCTAAGGTTTGCCTTTCTAGACAGGCATTACCAGTTTGTAGCTCTTCGCTTCGGGTTGGCTACGGCCCCGAGAATTTTTACAAAGGTTCTGGGCTCGCTTCTGGCGGTACTAAGACCGCGAGGCATATCGGTGGCTCCGTACCAAGACGACATTCTGATACAAGCGTCAAGTTTTCAAAATGCAAAGTCTCATACAGAGATAGTTCTAGCATTTCTGAGGTCGCATGGGTGGAAAGTGAACATGGAAAAGAGTTCTCTGTTACCACTCACAAGGGTTCCCTTTCTAGGGACTCTTATAGATTCTGTAGAGATGAAGATTTACCTGACGGAGTCCAGGTTATCAAAAATTCTAAATGCTTGCCGTGTCCTTCATTCCATTCCAAGCCCATCAGTGGCTCAGTGCATGGAAGTAATCGGCTTAATGGTCGCGGCAATGGACATAGTGCCATTTGCGCGCCTGCATCTCAGACCGCTGCAACTATGCATGCTAAGTCAGTGGAATGGGGATTACTCAGATCTGTCCCCTTTACTAAATCTGGACCAGGAGGCCAGAGATTCTCTTCTCTGGTGGTTGTCGCGGGTTCATCTGTCCAAAGGAATGACTTTTCGCAGACCAGATTGGACGATTGTAACAACAGATGCCAGCCTACTAGGCTGGGGTGCAGTCTGGAACTCCCTGAAGGCTCAGGGATCGTGGACTCAGGAGGAGAAACTCCTCCCAATAAACATTCTGGAATTAAGAGCAATATTCAATGCTCTTCTAGCTTGGCCTCAGTTAGCAACACTGAGGTTCATCAGATTTCAGTCGGACAACATCACGACTGTGGCTTACATCAATCATCAAGGGGGAACCAGGAGTTCCCTAGCGATGTTGGAAGTCTCGAAGATAATACGCTGGGCAGAGTCTCACTCTTGTCACCTGTCAGCGATCTACATCCCAGGCATGGAGAACTGGGAGGCGGACTTTCTAAGTCGCCAGACCTTTCATCCGGGGGAGTGGGAACTTCACCCGGAGGTGTTTGCTCAACTGATTCTTCGTTGGGGCGAACCGGAGCTGGATCTCATGGCATCTCGCCAGAACGCCAAGCTTCCTTGTTACGGATCCAGGTCCAGGGACCCGGGAGCGGTGCTGGTAGATGCACTAGCAGCCCCTTGGGTTTTCAACATGGCTTATGTGTTTCCACCATTTCCGTTGCTACCTCGATTGATTGCCAGGATCAAACAGGAGAGAGCATCGGTGATTCTGATAGCGCCTGCGTGGCCACGCAGGACCTGGTATGCAGACCTAGTGAACATGTCGTCCTGTCCACCATGGTCTCTGCCTCTGAGGCAGGACCTTCTAATTCAGGGTCCTTTCAACCATCCAAGCCTAATTTCTCTGAGGCTGACTGCATGGAGATTGAACGCTTGATTCTATCAAAGCGTGGTTTTTCGGAGTCGGTAATTGATACATTAATACAGGCTCGGAAACCTGTTACCAGAAAAATTTACCATAAGATATGGAGTAAATATTTATATTGGTGTGAATCCAAGAGTTACTCATGGAGTAAGGTTAGGATTCCTAGGATATTGGCTTTTCTACAAGAAGGTTTAGAAAAGGGTTTATCCGCTAGTTCGTTAAAGGGACAGATTTCTGCTCTGTCTATTCTTTTACACAAACGTCTAGCAGAGAATCCAGACGTCCAGGCTTTTTGTCAGGCTTTGGCTAGGATTAAGCCTGTGTTTAAAACTGTTGCTCCTCCGTGGAGCTTAAACTTGGTTCTTAAAGTTCTTCAGGGTGTTCCGTTTGAACCCCTTCATTCCATTGATATTAAGCTTTTATCTTGGAAAGTTCTGTTTTTGATGGCTATTTCCTCGGCTCGAAGAGTTTCTGAGTTATCTGCCTTACATTGCGATTCTCCTTATCTGATTTTTCATTCAGACAAGGTAGTTCTGCGTACTAAACCTGGATTTTTGCCTAAGGTTGTTTCTAACAGGAATATCAATCAAGAGATTGTTGTTCCATCATTATGTCCTAATCCTTCCTCAAAGAAGGAACGTCTTTTGCATAATCTGGACGTAGTCCGTGCCCTGAAGTTCTACTTACAGGCAACTAAAGATTTTCGGCAAACTTCTTCTCTGTTTGTCGTTTATTCTGGTCAGAGGAGAGGTCAAAAGGCTTCGGCCACCTCTCTCTCTTTTTGGCTTCGTAGCATAATACGTTTAGCCTATGAGACTGCTGGACAGCAGCCTCCTGAAAGAATTACAGCTCATTCCACTAGAGCTGTGGCTTCCACCTGGGCCTTTAAAAATGAGGCCTCTGTTGAACAGATTTGCAAGGCAGCAACTTGATCTTCACTTCATACCTTTTCAAAATTTTACAAATTTGACACTTTTGCTTCTTCGGAGGCTGTTTTTGGGAGAAAGGTTCTACAGGCAGTGGTTCCTTCTGTTTAATGTTCCTGCCTTGTCCCTCCCATCATCCGTGTACTTTAGCTTTGGTATTGGTATCCCATAAGTAATGGATGACCCGTGGACTGAACACACTTAACAAGAGAAAACATAATTTATGCTTACCTGATAAATTTATTTCTCTTGTAGTGTGTTCAGTCCACGGCCCGCCCTGTCTTTTTGAGGCAGTTCTAAATTTTAATTAAAACTCCAGTCACCACTGCACCCTATAGTTTTTCCTTTCTCGTCTTGTTTCGGTCGAATGACTGGATATGACATGTGAGGGGAGGAGCTATATAGCAGCTCTGCTTGGGTGATCCTCTTGCAACTTCCTGTTGGGAAGAATATATCCCATAAGTAATGGATGACCCGTGGACTGAACACACTACAAGAGAAATAAATTTATCAGGTAAGCATAAATTATGTTTTTTTCTTTAATGACTCAGATAGTGCATGCAATTTTTTTATTTACTCATATTATCAATTTTTCTTCGTTCTCTTGGTATGCTTTGTTGAATGAGCCGAAATGCACTACTGTTTGCTAACTGAACACATGGGTGAGCCAATAACAATCGGTATATATATGCAGCAACCAATCAGCAGCTAGAACCTAGGTTCTTTGCTGCTCCTGAGCTTTCCTAGTTAAACATTTCAGCAAAGTAAAACAAGAGAAGGAAGCAAATTAAATAATTGAAGTAAATTGGAAAGTTGTTTAAAATGGTATGCTCTGTCTGAATCATGAAAGAAAAAAAATTGGGTTTCATGGCCCTTTAACCTTCTGTCCCTTTTAATTACCATTTTGTTCAAAATTCTCGTTGCTTATAGTTTCTTGTTACGATATGGAGTATAAAGGATTAATAAATAATTAAAAGATCACTAGTGTTCCAGTAACGGTTCAGAAAGTTAATCTGATATGGAACTGATCCAGAAGTTAATCATTTTCAACAGCAATGTAAAGGGCTGGTCCACATAACTTTAACGTGACATTTTTTTTGTTTTTCTTGTTTAGCTTTACGCCCTGTGCGAACCTGCTGCATTGCATGCTTTGTGTTACATGAACGTTTGTTCTGAAATACATTGTGTATATATGAGTAGCATGACAGATGTTCATTTTACATCATTTCAACCCTTTCTAATTTTCAGATTTATCATTTGTTTTAAAAATATTTTGTTACGCTGTTTGATATTGTAGTTAAGTAAAATATCTCAGAAATAATTCTTCCAAAAAGCAACCATTGCATGACAAGTTATTTTGCAAAAATATTATTTTCACTTTCAAAGACAAATTCCTTCACAATGATTCACTTTACACTTCAGAAACAAGGGAAATTAACGGTACGTCAGCAAATTAAAGGGACACTAATATCAACATGAAACTTAAAGGGACAGTCTAGGCCAAAATAAACTTTCATGATTCAGAGCATGTAATTTTAAACAATTTTCCAATTTACTTTTATCACCAATTTTGCTTTGTTCTCTTGGTATTCTTAGTTGAAAGCTTAACCTAGGAGGTTCAAATGCTAATTTCTTAGACCTTGAAGCCCACCTCTTTCAGATTGCATTTTAACAGTTTTTCACCACTAGAGGGTGTTAGTTCATGTATTTCATATAGATAACACTGTGCTTGTGCACGAGACGTTATCTAGGAGCAGTCACTGATTGGCTAGACTGCAAGTCTGTCAAAAGAACTGAAAAAAGGGGCAGTTTGCAGAGACTTAGATACAAGATATATACCAAAGACACAAAGTGAGAAAACCTAATACCCAACAAGAATTAAACAACGTCCCATCTCAAAATGTACTGCACAGAACAGGAGCAATTTAAGCATAAATTATATATATAAGAAAATAGGGGATTGTGTCTCTATATATATATATTTGTATATTTCATACATCAATGCATAGAGGTAACTTTTCAACTTATTTTGTTTTTGTGTTTTGTTTTTTTATCACAGAGAGTGGGTCTAAACTATTAAGCGTCATACATGAACGCATAGTTGTGTAACAGGTTATCAGAAGCCTGAAAAAGTGGCCCTTACTCTCATGTATGTGATACAATCACAAATTCAGGACATAAGCATTTTTGAAAGTTAAATAACTCTTTGCTAATTGTTAGACTTTTAATTCATAATTTATATCATGTTGATTGTAGACCATGGTTTTTGTTAAAGAATGCCCAGGTTAAACAAATACACTGCAGATAATAGTATTTAAATATGATATAATTCTTCATTTATTTGTTAATACCGGGAAAGAAAAATGTACAAAAAATGGACTCATGACCTCTTGTTGCTCTGTCATCTTTTGTTCACAACCAGTATATATGGGGTTAAAATAAACTCAGGGCGTGTTGTTTCTCAATATGTTTTTAGCCAATGAGGTTGTTCTTACTTATGTACATAAGGAACACCTGTGGCTGGCTTCAGTATGCTATGATTACGGCTATGCCGAAACGCGTAAGCCTGCCAGCCAGAGGTGCCCCATATTGTCTCTTTTGACACTGTGTTGTCCTACTTTATTTTATATATACCAAATAAAGGTTATATTTTATTTTATACTAGCGCTCTCAATTGTTTTCTTTGGTGGACTTAGATACAAGATAATCACGGAGGTTAAAAGTATATTATTATAACTGTGTTGGTTATGCAAAACTGGGAAAAGGGTAATAAAGGGATTATCCATCTTTTAAAACAATACAAATTCTGGTGTAGACTGTCCCTTTAAATGGATTACAAAGAGCATGAGATTTTTCTTATTTACTTATCAGTTTTTATTAGTTAATATCAGTTTTGCTTAGTTCTCTTGGCATCCTTTAGATTAATCCTAGGTGAGCTCAGGAGCGTGCACGTCTTTTACCAAGTTGTTTAAAATTGTGTGCTTTTATCTGACTCGTGAAAGTTTAATTGTGTCACTTTAAAATAGCTAACCATGAAAAGAGGAAACAATCACATATTAAATAGAATATATTAAAGGGACACCAAACAACAGATTTTTTTTTATATAAAAAGTTTAGTTATATATAATGAAACTGTGCAATATACGTTCATTACTCATTTTACCCCTTTTTCTGTACTTTAGCTCTGAAATATTTTATTTTTTAATTCACCAAACTTAAATGCCCCCTGTTGACTTCTCAGGGCTAATTCTGCTACATATATATTCATTATTGGCTTTATAACAACTGCAAAACCATGCATTTGATTTATTTTATTTTGTGATTCAGACAGAGCACGCCATTAGTTTCCAATTGACTTCTATTATCAAATTTGCTTTCTTCCCATGATATTCTAGGAGGAACCAGGAAATAGTGCTGCTATCTAGTGCTCTTTAAATGGATAACATTCTTGCAAAACTCCTGCCAAGTACTCCAGAAATGGGCTGGCTCTAAAGCGTACGTCCCTGCTTTTCAACAAAAGATACCAAGTGAAACAAAGAAAAATGAATAATAGAGGTAGATTAGAAAGTTGTGCTCTATCTGAATCATGAAAGACAAATGTTGGGTTTCATATCCCTTTTATTATGCAACATGCACCAGCATTTTAAACACAGCACTTGCTCAGAGGTGCTTCTACCATCTGGTAATGACTCAATTTGTTAATTGTGGAGATGATACAAGCCCCACTGATGCTCTGAGCAGCTGCAATATTTTAAATACTGGTGCACTGAGAATATCTAGCTATGCTTCACATGCACTTGCAAAGAAAAATGTTAAAGGGACAGTCAACACCAGAATTGTTGTTGACTAGATAATCCCTTAATTACCCATTCCCCAGTTTTGCATAACCAACACAGTTTTAATAATACACTTTTTACCTCTGTAATTACCTTGTATCTAAGCCTCTGCAGACTGTCCCCTTATTTCAGTTATTTTGACAGACTTGCATTTTACCAAATTAGTGCTCACTGCTCAGGAAATTCATGTGCATTAGCTCAATGCTATCTATATGAACCACATGAACTAACGCCCTCTAGTGGTGAAAAACGGTCAAAATGCATTTAGATTAGAGGCGGCCTTCAAGGTCTAAGAAATTAGCATATGAACCTTCTAGGTTTAGCTTTAAACTAAGAATACCAAGAAAACAAACAAAATTGGTGATAAAAGTACATTGGAAAGTTGTTTAAAATTACATGCCCTATTTGAATCATGAAAGTTTTTTTGGACATGACTGTCCCTTTAACACTAAAACATTTTGCCAATACACGTATATTGCAAATATGTTTCTATTCAAAGATGTAATTAATCTATGTGCATTTTAATTTGGACCGGAATGTCCCTTTAAGTAAAAAAAAGAACAATATTCCATCCTAAACAACTAAAGGGTTAATATATTGCTTGTGAAGTTTAGACAAAGGCTATTGGGTTCACCTGCATTAATTCAGTATAAAGCCTTATGTATTAAACTGTAATATTCAATATATTTCTCTCTGTTTTTGATTTATACTACTTTTTATAGCAAACTCATGGTAAGATTTCTTAATCTCTCAACTAGAGTGTTATGCAAAATGATAGGCATAGCACTGTTTACCCCCTAATTATGGTTGTATGAGTGTTAGCAGCAAGGTGAATATGAGGTTTCAGACTTGGGTCTCCCACTCCCTCTCCAAAGTTAATGTTGTTTGCAGTGGGACAAAAAAGGTCAAGGCTTGTTTATGTCAATTCACTTGTTGACTTCATTAAACCTGTGCTCACCTACATGAGTACCACATCCTTCTATTTTGGGAGGTTGGTTATCCATCCTACTGCCAAAGCAAACCAAGTCTTATCCCAGACACCTTTAATAGATACACAGGTACAATTAGCCTCTGTTTCATGGAGAAGACAGTATAAATGACAGACTTGCAACCAGGCATACTGGCGAAGTTCCGGAACCACTGCTGTCCTCTTCAGGTCTTCCTGCACTCTGTGTACCAGACCATGTTTCCTTCCTGTTAGTTTTACAGACCTACCTGAGGACATTGAAGGGAGTGTACACAGACAAGAGAGGCCTATAATAAACATATTACTGTGGATAACCACACACAGTGCTTCTGTTTGCAGCCACAGTGAGGAACATGTTGAAATAGAGAGTGTAGAAGGCAGGAAAATTAATGCTAAGTGAATTTTACGTAGTAGCTAAATTGATGAGTTTTCTCTCTGTTTTGGTTGGGATTTAATTTGATTCTGATTATAGGGTAATAACGACTGAATAAAAGTGTATACTTTGCATACATTCTTTCTCGTTTCCCCCCCCCCCTAATGTTTTTGTTTTATTTATTTATTTATATATATATATATATATATATATATATATATATATATATATATATATATATATATATATATATATATATATATATATATATATATATATATATAATGCAAAAAAACAAAGTATTGCAGTATGCAGTGATACCTTTTTTATTGGACTAACATAATATTTCAAAGACAAGCTTTCGAGAGTTTTCCTCTCTTCCTCGGGTCTGAAGCTATATATCTTAAGTGTATAGCTTCAGACCTGAGGAAGAGAGGAAAACTCTCAAAAGCTTGTCTTTGAAATATTATGTTAGTCCAATAAAAAAAGGTATCACTGCATACTGCAATACTTTGTTTTTTGAGCATCTTATCTACTGGACTAACACGGCTACTCCAATCTTCACTATATATATATATATATATATATATATATATATATATATATATATATATATATATATATATATATATATATATATATATATATATATATACAGGTGGCCCTCGTTTTACAACGGTTCAATTTACACCGTTTCAGAATAACAACCTTTTTTGCAGTCATGTGACTGCTATTGAAAAGCATTGAGAAGCAGCGCATTTATTAAAATAGCCAGTAGGTGGAGCTATCCACTTGTGTTGCAGCAAAGTCAAGCAAGCTGAAATTAATCAGTTTAACCAGACCTGAGCTATTGAGCAGATTTCAAAGAAACACGATCTTCCTGTCTATAACTCAGTCCAGATTGGAATGCATAGAAAGAACTGTTTGCAGAAAAATGCAAGTAAAGTCTGTGTTGTGTGATTATTTTATTAGGTTTATAATGCTGTTTAGCAAATGTTTTTGTTCATTTAACTTAATCTAATGATATATTCTGTGTTGTGTGATTATTTTATTAGGTTTATAATGCTGACTAGCATTTAAAGTCTTCATTTCAAAGCTTTAAAAATAATGTATTAGGTGTTACTTATGACAATTTTGAGAGGGGCCTGGAACCTAACTCCCTCACTTCCCATTGACTTACATTATAAACTGGGTTTCAATTTACAACGGTTTCGATTTACAACCATTTCTTCTGGAACCTAACCCAGGCATAAACTGAGGGCTACCTGTATATATATATATATATATATATTACACTTTATGGTAACATAGATTACTTGTGTGTAAACAGTTGATTACTCTGAGAGGAAACATGATTATTTAGAGTCATTAAACACTTCTTTCTTTTGTGTAAAAAATTGTGCTTTGTCCCACATTCCCTAGGGAGGCCAAAAACCAAAATCTTTAATGTAGGTTTTCATAATGCAGTGGTAGCATTTTGACTAAAAAAATGTTATTGCAGAAAGTTTTGTCTCTGGGATAATGCTTTAAATTGCCTAAACTAGTTATTTAATTAGCAGTTTACAGAATTTGGTTTTAGCCTAACAAGGGAGCCTGAGAGAAATGCAATTTTCATACAAAACAAGCAGTGTTAAATGTACTTTTAATCCTTTTCGTTCTTACTATCATCTGTAAATAAAATTGATCTATATATGGTACATATGTATATACATAAATACATTTTCTTACATTCTAATTATCTATTCAGTTTTTATCACAAACCCTTGCTTTAGTGACACCAACATTCAATTATATGGTTCTTAGTTTAACAAGGGATGTTTGTGGAAGATGAACAAATTTAGAAATATTATCTAAATTAATGATATTGTGTAAAGGTCAGTTCTTGTATATGAGTAACAGTGTTATTTAAACGCATGCAAATGAGCAAAATAGCGTAAAAACTAGGTGTAATCATGGTTTTCTACAGAAATCGTGAAACATATATGGATGTGAATTGTCTGAAAATATTTGTCCATCCATGGGTCAGATCTTTCTCAGTCTTGATGCAAATCTAAACCCATTCTTATCTAAAATACGGGCTATCATTTGATGGTATTGGCCACCTTACCACGAGGGCCTAACCTACAGGATAATCCGGTATTAAATTTGATCTAACCAGCAGATAACTGATTTTACAACTGTGAATGATTTTCGGTTTATTTGTATTTAGAAAAAAAATCTCACAAACTCTTTTGCACAAATTCCTTGTTTTATATGATTTGCTTGTCATTCTAAACCAATATATTCTACCCCTTTCCAGAGATAATGAATGTAATAACCAAGAGGCATGGAACTATATATACAATAGGCATTAATAGGCCTAACGCCAGAAATGCTGTGAATCCTGAGACAGCGGCTCAGCTGGTCCAAGCGTTTAATGAGTTTGAGACGGACCCGACATTAACAGCGGCTGTTCTTCATGGGATAGGTAACATATCATTATCACTTATTACTTTATGACGAAAAGGTCATTTTATAAGGGTATCACTGGTTTTGCAGAACTACATTCTAATATCCATGGCCTCTATTTCCTCAGCCTCTATTCATCCCCTCACTAATGATGTTATTATATAATAATAAACAGGTTGCAAATAGTATAACCAGTCACAGGCCGAAGTGCCCAGGTCAGATTGCTTGTTTCCATGTGGGTGAGAAACACTATACCTGTACTACCTGAGGTAGCAAACACTTTGCAAGTTTCTGCTATAGAAAATAATGGATAGGGCACTAAGGCCTCAGATTGACTGCTGAGCCCACACTGGCTAGAATCTGCAGGAATAGGGCAAGTTTAGTTAAAAACATGCATAAACAGAGCATTCATATTTTATATGACTCTGTATTGTAGTCCTAATGGATTAATCATTAATTATGTCAGTGCCCTCTAGTCCAGCATGTAGAGGGTTAATGTTATTGATTTTTTAATTCTGCGTTCTCCACTTTTTAAAGATAAGTTTTTTTATTTTGTAGTTTGTCCTGATATTCAAACTTTTTAATGTTGTGTTTTTTTACCTAAATGAAGGCAAGACTTTATATCTCAGGTAAAACATGGTCAAATGATACTTATTAACTTAAGTGATGCGTAACAGTGCTTGAGTTAGTGTACTGCATGATAACCTGTACTCTGTGGCTTTCTTACATGTAATTTTTTTTTTTTTTAAACTGCTTTGATAATATTGGAATTTAGTAAATAATAATAGTGAACACGTTTGGTAATTGTATCCATTTATAAGCCATCTATTTTGACCTGCATTCTTATTTTATGAAATCCTACCATTGGCTTGAATTTGACTGTACATCCTCCCCTAGCCACTAGATGGCAGTAAAATCATTATGCTTTGTTGGAAATTCTGTATATTATTGAAATCACAATTTAGTATTTTTGCTGGTATTATTGCATCATACTCATAAAAAAATAGGTAAACTTATTGTCAATGATTTGTTTTCATTTATATAATCATGGATATATATTTACAAAAAGATTTTAACTAATTAATTGTATATATTCCTGAATGTATTAGGGTTAGTAAACATAAGAAAACCGTAACCACAGATACAGATCTGTTGTTATTAAGAGGAAAAATCTCTTGCAAGTGTAGGAGTTTTATCAAACATTTACTGCATGCAACATAGCAGATCTTTTTGTTTGTCTATATATCTGCATTTCCTGTTGTAAAAAAAGTCATTATATTTGTTACAAATAATCTAGTATGATACAATGAGCTTGACTTTGTAAATCTTATGACACAAATAATATTAATAAACTTACACCAGGCAGTATCAAGTCTGTATCATAAAATACCAGATTTAGGGCACCCAGGGTAAATGTATACATAGCACAAAATGCTTATAGGGATATGAAACTCACATTTATTTTTCTTTTGTTGTTGAGACAGAGCATACAATTTAAAAAAAGTTTTAAATCTTCTTTTATTATCAAATTTGCCTTGTTCTCATGATATTCTTTGCTGAAGAGATACTTAGGTAGGTGTCTGAAGCACTACATAGCAGGAAATGGGGCTGCCATCTAGTACTCTTGCAAATGGATAACATTCTTGCAAAGCTGTTGCCATATAGTGTTCCAGATATTGGCAGGCTCTTGAGCTTTCAACAAAAGATACCAAGAAAACAAATTGAAAATTATAATAGAAATATAATAGATGCTCTATCTGTCTTGCAAAAGAAAATAATTGGGTTTCATATACCTTTAATTTGCACTGAGATAATGGATATAAAAAATGCTTGATTTCAGGCACACATTTACATTGTTTTAAAGGCAGTAATCATTTGATAGAATACAGGGCTCGGCACTCTTTTTTTAGCTTGCATGCCTATTTACAATTATTTAGTCATTTTCTCAATATTATATACACCAATTAAGTTAAGATAAATAAAAGTCAAAATTCATATTCAGACAGACTGTACACTTTACATTTAGTAAAAAAAATTACAATTAAAAAAAAAAGAAGCGAATTTCATTACTTCTGTTCTAAAACGTACCACTTTCTCTTGGTATCCTTTGTTAAAACTCAGCTTCTTTCCATGAGAGCATATTGTAGCAGGCTAAGGAGCGTGCACGTCTTGAGCACTATATATATATATATATATATATATATATATATATATATATATATATATATATATATATATATATATATATATATATATATATATATATATATATATATATAATTTATAGCATTAGTACATTTGTTGAAACTTTTTAACAGTATTTGTCACAACGCTTTATATATAGTGCTCAAGACGTGCACGCTCCTGAACCTACCTCAGTTCTCATGGAATTAGCTACATTACTTCATAGGATTCTAAGACAGAAGGGAAAACTTGATAACAGAAGTAAATATGTTTTTATTTTTTTTAATTTAATGCTGGATCTGAATTATGAGCATTTCATTTTGACTCCCCTGTCCCTTTTATGAGGACTGGGGAATCTCTTTATGATGGTTAGGAGGGCAGTCTAATGAGCCTATATATACCAGTAACTGTGGGCTTCATAATGACATGTTCTTTGCAGAATAGTATTTAACATGCAGTTCTACCAACTACAGGCATTATCCAGTCATGTGACTTTTTGAAACTGATATGGATCTGCCAGTAGAATTTAGAACGTACTGAACATATGAGAGACCTTTTTAGATTTAGCTGCAAGAAGGTAATTGACCATCATCCGAAGCAGAGTCTCTCTGGATTGCAGAGGTCAGATGACCATTATTGGTAAGCATAGCTGGCAGGAACGTAATGAATCCTATTAATGTAGATTACTCCCTTCAATAACTTGAAGATGGATGGGAGGAGAACATTTCTTTAAAGTACATGTGAAGAGCGCATATAAAGTTCATAGGGCTAATACTAAAGGCATGGTGAGCACATAAAGTGTGAAAAGTATGTAAGCTGCTGTGGCATTTAGAATGTAAGCAGAAATATAGGTGTGTGGTATATCAGACAAGAGAAGGTGAGGGAACAAATGTTCCTTCAATGGAAAGGTAGGCAAGAGGTGGGGTAGATAGCAGCATCTCTGAAAGGAAACTCTGTTCATATGTTGAAAGTTGATTTTTCAGTGAGGTAACAATTTTAAATGTTTGAATGTTGTATTTTAGAGTTAAGATGTAATTTCTGCCTCTCCATCACTTTATCAAGGTGTATGGTTGAAGGACAAATCAGGAAAGTGACAGAAGCTACACCTGAGTAGGAAGTCCAGTTTCATTAAGAGGTGTATTATGAAGTAACAATAATGTGTTTGTTTTGGGTTTTGTTGCACAAGGTTGCACATCCTGGCATTCATGTGACAGAGTTATGCAGGTACAGGTGAGATGTGGTCCATAAGAATTAGAAAGGCCTTAGAGAATGTGGTGGATTACCTGTGGTAGGGAGTAAACTAGGAACAGGCAAGTGGGAACAGCATCTTCAGACCTTTAAGAATAGAGCAAAGATATACAGTGGGTGTATGTCTAGCTTCGGTTTTCTCCTGAGTGTGGGATACCTGTACAAGGAAAGTGAGGAGGAAGAGAGTCATGGGTTTAGCTGCCAGACTGCCTGACAGACAAATGTGACCAACTCTGCACCAAAAGCTGTCAGCCCTTTATTCAGTGTTAGAAACCACTTTACGATTCCACATATTACAGGTTGAACCCTGTTCTATAGTTAGGAATTAAAAGAAAAACGTTAAAGTGTAATTATTTAGTTCATTACATGAATGCTTTAAAATGTAATCCTTTAGTTCATTACATATTTTAAAACAATGTATGGAGCCATCAAACTTTTATGAAAAACTCCTGTACTATAGAAGATGAATGTAAATTAAAAAAAAACCGAAAAACTTTTGGAAATATGAAATAAAACCAGTAGTGTAAATTGTGTTGTCTCACAACAGGAATTAACAAAGTCATATTTAAAGGGACAGTTAACACCAGAATTTTTGTTTAAAAAGATAGATAATCCCTTTATTACCCATTCCCCAGTTTTGCATAACCAACACTGTTATATTAATACACTTTTTACTGCTGTTACTATCTTGTATCTAAGCATCTTCTGACCGCCCCTAATCACATGACTTATTTATTATCTATTGACTTGCATTTTAGCCAATTAGTGCAGTGTCTGCCACAATCCACGGGCATGCTCACAATGTTATCTATAGGGTTTACCTGCACTAGCTCTCCCCTGCTGTGAAAAGCAAATACAAAGCATGTGATTAGAGGTGGTCTTCAAGGGCTTAGAAATTATCATATGAGCCTTCCTAGGTCTAGCTTTCAACTAAGAATACCAAGAGAACAAAGCAAAATTGTTGATAAAAGTAAATTGGAAAGTTGTTTAAAATTGCATGCCCTATTTGAAAAATAAAAGTTTTTTTTTTGGACTTGACTGTCCCTTTAAGCAAACCTATAAAACATATAGGGTCAGATTACAAGTGGCATGCTATTTAGTGCTTTCGCTCAATTGTAAACCTTGCTAGAAGTAATCTTTTTGGGCACATATTACAATTTGAAAGTAAAACGTTTGTGCACGCTAATTACCAGACTTTGCAATATCGCGGCCGCGTTAATGTATTCTCCCCATAGACGTTTACCTTCAACTTGTGATATGAGCACTGTTTCCGTTGTGCGCAAAAAGCAAAAAAAAAAAAAAAAAAGATATTGATCACGCGCCACTTGTAATCTAGTCCATAGTGATTTTTTTATACAAATGGAGCATTACACTCTTGGGTCTCTAGCTTAAAGTGAATGTAAATTTTGATGCTAAAGTGCCCAGTTTTTAAAAATTTGATTAAAAACAGGGGCACTTTAATTCATCAAAATTTACATTTCACTCCTGTTGTGAAAAAACCCCCATACCTTTTAATCTTGACAGCCGCTCCAGCTTCCTCCATCCTTTGCAAGCCATTTCTGATGTCAGAAATGATGGATAGGCCATCCTCCAATCACGGCTCCCCCCCCCCCCCCGGGGGAATCAGTGTCTGATTCAACGCTGTGATTGGAGGAAGCCGGATTCCTCATTTTAGACCCAGGAAGAGGCTTTGCGACGGGTGGAGGAAGCTGGAGCGGCTGTCAAGATTTAAAGGTAAGTATTTTTTCACAACAGGAGTGAAATGTAAATTTTTATGAATTAAAGTGCCCCTGTTTTTAATCAAATTTTTAAAAATCGGGCACTTTAGCATCAAAATTTACATTTACTTTAAAATTAAATGTATAAAATGTACAGCATGATACTGCAACCAGAGTATTGTTCTTTTCCTGCTTAGGCTGTGAATATTATAAGTACTTTTTCATCACTTTGTCAGGGACTTCTCTGTTTAGAGTCATTTCTATGTATGACATCAGCAATACATTGTACCTTTTATAGGGAATATGTTTATCAGCTATATTATTTGTATAAGCAAATCAATCTTTTGTGCTAGTTTTGCTGAAATAACTATACAATCCTTCCACAGATATTTTATATAATGCAGATTTCTCATTTTATCTGGTATAATACTTTTATTTCAGCACTTTATAACTATAAAATAAATTGTATTTATTGCTTGGTAACAGATTGTGTATGGAAAGTAAGATGAGTGCTCATCAAACGTTTTTGCCACATTTGTCCTAACTGCTGTCCCTATTGCATTCTATTTGTGTTTCCTGAACAAAAATATTGTAACATATTTTAACATGGGTTTGCTCAGGGAACTAGAAACTTTTTTTTTCTTATCTCTTTTGTGGTATATTTTGGTAATATACAAGTACACATAGGGCTCCATTTATTAAGCAGCGGATGCTGATTCGGAGGCCCATCGTTTCTAGCTCACCTGAAACAGAAGTTAAGAAGCTGCGGTCATAAGACCGCTGCTTCTTAACCTGTCCACCACCTTTAAGGTGGCCGATAAAAATCATCCCGATCCAATCGGGATGATTGACATCCCCTGCTAGTGGCCGATTGGCTGCCAGTGAGCAGGGGGCAACATTGCACTAGCATTTCACGGAAATGCTTGTGCATGTCATTGTGCCAGGAATCAGACTGAGACGAGAAGTGCAAAAATAATCACACCTTTATTAATAACAAAAAAATAATAAAAAGTCCACAAGTCAAATAACAAGCCAGGAGTCAAAACCAGAGCTGGTAGTCAGACGAGCTGAGTCAGGAGCCAAAGCGAATAGTCAGACGAGCCAGAATCAGGAGCAAGGAAAACAGCAGAGTCAGGAACAAGCCAGGGATCAGGAACCGTGAAGGACGTCAGACAGTCAGGTAAAACACAGGAACTCTCACAAACATGTCTGAGACAACGCAAAGGCAAAGCATACTGAACAGAGGCCCTTTAAATAATAAGTGATGACATCACAATTCTTAGACTGCATCCTGTCTCACACAGGTGATGCACACCAGTCTGGCCATAAAAGGAAGTGCAGGAAATGAGCAGCATCCCCCACAATGCACCATAGTCAGCAAGAGAGGTGAGTAAAATGGCTGCCAGCAGCACATGGCAAACAAAACAGGGAAAAATCCCTGACAGTGCAATGATAAATGCGTACAGCGTATGCTGTCTGCATTTAGCGATGTTGCGCGGACAGATCCATGACTTCACCCCTTTTTTAGGAGGGTATTACCCAGGTACCCGTGGACACACTATTGGCTGTATGTTTCTCTTGTTCTCTTACAAAACAGCTGAGGTCAGCAAAAGGAGATCAGTCATTTTAAAGTGAAAGTCAACCCTAGCGTTTTTGAAACACTAGGATTGACTATGGAAACAAATAAAGGGGACTTTCATTCATGAAGTATAAGATACTTCATGTAGAAAGTGCCTTTATTTGATTCAAGCGATCGCCGTTCTGAGCTGCTAAGGAAGCCCACGGCTGATTACTGTTTTGCTGTCACCTTTTAGCCAATAGCCGTACGGTAAATCCGGCTTGGCGCCCTTGGGAAAACGTCACCTCTTAGCAAAAAATTTTTTTGCCATGCGCTTTGTTAGCAGCTAAGAACGGCAATCGGTTGAAACAAATAAAGGAGTTTTCTACATGAAGTATCTTATACTTCATGAATTAAAGTCCCCTTTATTTGTTTCAATAGTCAATCCTAGCGTTTCAAAAAAGCTAGTATTGACTTTCACTTTGTCTTATAATGGGTACTAGGAGTTGACAAGTTGTGCCTGGGCACTGTGTGATATTTAATTGCCCCCTTATTTGTTTGTCTTTTGACTTGGAAATGTCATTCATTTTTGGCCATGCAAACGAGAATTCATTTTCATATGTTCTTTGTTTATGAAAATCAATAAAAATTACCTTAAAAATATACATAAATAAAGAGGGAGATAGAGAGCTTTAAGTGGGATACTAATTCTATATGAATTAGGGCTGAGTCATAATTTTTATAAGTGAAATTTTGTGTGTACTACCTGCTGGAAAAAAAAAAGTTTAAAAGCTTGTTCGATCCCTGTAGGGCAGAGGTCAGCTTTAACTTTCTGAGCATTCCTGAAAATAAAAAAAATGATGTGAGCTGAGGTTGTTTTAAATTGGATTTGCCGTCAGACAGTGTAATTCTATCCAAAATACACTAATCCCTGCAGTCCTTTTGACGCTTAAGCAGAGGGGCCAGGTGTAAGTTTCCATGTTCTTCCTTGCTTCAGTCCGCACTTACATACAGGCGCCTTTTTTTTCTCTCTCAATATTTGCAAAGAAAATATGACTTGCACCTTTTGTTGTCAGAATTTGTGTTAGGAAACTATTAAGTTAAACTTTTCTTGCTATTCCTTACATATCCTATATTCTGTATTTGTGGAAAGAAATCAGTGATAATTGGTCTCTGACTGTGTGAAAATACTGCATAAAAAGATTTTTTTTATTTTATAAGTTTGAAGGTCATTATTTCTTTGAAGTCTGGTTTAACTCTTTAAGGACACAAAACAAATACTACATATTTTGGTACATTTTGTTTTATGTTGAAATAATTTTGATTGCATTTTTGATGTATCAATATACAAAAGGTGTTAAAATTAGAAATAACATACAAATCATTCTGACCATACGTCAATGTTTCGTTCTTTGGAAACAGAATATTTCTTACGCGCAGTCCATGGCTATTACAACACATTCGAATAAAACAAGTCACAAAAGCAATATGGAGAGTATCATATGTTTCCTATATTATGTATATCTTATCAAAAATGTGTAAGTCATAATGTAAATTGACACAGGTCTAGAAAAAGGTAGCAGAGGAAAAGAAGAACAAGAGAAGGAAGAGAAAAAAGGTGTTGCCTCGTCGGACCACCGGATCATCTTGTCAATAGGCTCTAAATGCTCCAATGTTATACAGACAGTCTACCTCTAAACCGTATCTTATTAATGAAATGGGTAATTGCACAGAAGCCCAGGCATAAAAATAGGAAGGTGCTGGATTTGGAATTAACTTCCTAAAGGACCATAACTTTTCTAGAGAGTCATTGGTTATCCCACATGATCCAATAAAACCATCTTTTTTTTTTAAAGTTCTTTGTATTGTTTTGGAGCCTTGCTGCCTGTTCTGACATATTATAAATAAAAGTAATTTTACTTACAATCTCATCCCATGTGGGAGCTCTCTCCTTCCAATGATTCGCTATGCAGATTATTGTGGCAGCACAAGCTATTTTAATAAAATGGTTAATATAAGTGTTAAACTTGTAAACGTGTTCATGTAATAGAGGAGCTTGTTGGGCTGTTAAAGTCAAAGCTTCATTTAAAATTCTGCCTAAGTAAGTAGAGAGTCTAGTCCAGATAGCAGCTATCTCCAAACATTTTTACCACATATGTATTTAAAGGGATATGAAACCCCAAATTTTTCTTTCATGGTTCAGATAGAGAATACAATTTTAAACAACTTTCCAATTTACTTCTATTATTTAATTTGCTTTCTTCTCTTGTTATCCTTTGCTGAAATGTTTATCTAGGCAAGCTCAGGGGCAGCAGAGAACCTACGTTCTAGCTGTTGATTGGTGGCTGCATATATATATATATATATATTGATTGTGATTGGCTCACCCATGTGTTCAGTTAGAAACCATTAGTGCATTGCTGCTCCTTCAACACATGATACCAAAATAATGAAAAAAATTAGATAATAGAAGTAAATTAGAAAGTTGTTTAAAATTGTATTCTCTCTCTGAATCATGAAAGACAATTTTTGGGTTTCATGTCCCTTTAAGTACCCTATAAACCACAACCTCTGTAGCATTATTTTGAGCTGTTTGTCTTAGTATGTGAGGTAATAATAGGTGTGCAATACCATCTAAAGACTTTTTAATAGTATTTTCCATCATATCCACACTAATTAGTCCTCTGCATGAATTATATAGGACATTATCCCATTTATCAGAATCATATTCAATCCCCAGCTTGTTCTCCCATCTAGTTAACAAACCTAGTTTGCCACAGCGTCTGGCAGTTTGTAGTGCCAAGTATAATTGAGTGATCGCTTTCTTAGATCTAGATTTAGAACTGCAGAAGATTTCAAGTGTAGTTGAAGCTCAAATAAAAAAATCAGACATGTAATCTTTAATAGCAGATGCTAGTTGTAGATCTATATACCAATGTAGGCCTACTGGGTTGTTTCGCTTTTAAATGGATAAATGTCATCATCTTATCTTGTTCTGCTATATCTTCCACTCTGTATAAGCCTTTTTACTCCCATTTGTCTATCATTGTGTTTGATAAGAAGGGGTACAAATATTTAAATGGATGCTTCAGAAAGATATTCGGGAGTAACTGTAAGGTTTTAGTTAGCTTAGAGAACAATTGCATCGTAGAGAACGGAGTGTTCTGCTGAGGTATTGTGGTGTATGATCTCCAAATAACATCCTCTTTGGTGGTAAATCCCCCCCATATGTGATTCCATAGTGGTCCATCTGAGCTCCTTCTCCATCTTATGCAATAGAGAGGTTTGTGCTAATCTTGCCACCTGATAATAGTTTCTAAAATTGGGTACTACTACCCCCCTTTTCCCCAAATGTCTGTATCAAGTCAGTATTAATTGGGAATTTTTTTCCTGTTTATGACCTCTTAGAAAATTATTTATCTCAAATTGGATATTTTCCAGATCTCTCTTAAATGATGTCAATGTTCAAAATATGTACATCCACCGCACCATATACTCACATAAAATGTTTATTCAAATTTATTATCAGGGGTACAAGAATAAAGCAACATTTTGGGAATCTATTCCCTTGATCATGCAATGGATTCCCAAAACATTGCTTTAATTTTGTACCCATGATAATACGTTTGAATAAACATTTTATGTGAGTATATGGTGCTGTGGATGTACATATTTTGAATATTGAGAGGCTTTACAGTCACCTCTGTTCCACGGGCATCTATTTGCAGCCAGGTGCTGTGTACAAGTTGTATATCTAATAATGATGGCAATGTGTAGGGGCCCTAAATAGATAGAGTAATTGTGGTAGAATGGTCATTTTGATTGCTGATAGGCATCCATACCACGAGAAATTGTGTTTTCGCCAAAACGCCATCTAGTTTTTAATAGATTTGAAAAGGGGGAAATAATTTGCCTTATAAAGATTGGAATATGTTTAAGTTAGTTTCATACTTAAATATTGTAGATGTTCCTTAACCCAACAGAGCTCAAAATTGACCTCAATTAATTTCTTCGTATGAGTTGACAAGGATAATGGCATTGCCTCACATTTTTTCAGATTCATTTTATAACCTGATATAGAAGAGACGTCTTGGAGGGCCCCATATAGAGTTGGGAGGGTTAATAATGTTTTGGTTAGGGACAATAAGACATTGTCTGCAAATAGCGTAATTTTATATTCCTTTTTTTTCATCATTACCCCTTGGATATCTGAATTTTTTCTTATATATGAAGCCAGGGGTTCAATGCATGTAGCAAACAGCAGGGACTATGGGTGACTTCCCTGTCTAGTTTCATTTAGTATGGGTATCTGAGAGGATTGGTGTCCCAATATAAACACATATACAGACGGATTTGAGTATATTCCCTGAATAGCTGTAATAAATTGTCCTATAATTACCATCCTATTGAGCACTACTTACATGTACTCCCAGTCCACTCTATCAAACACCCTCTCTGTATCCAACGATAGGAGCAAGGAAAGCGTTTTTGAGACATGTAAGTAATCTATAATATAAATCATTCGTCTTACGTTATCTGGTGTTTTCCTATTTTTCATGAATCCTTCCTGATCAGGATGGATTAATGTGGGCAATATATGTTTCAAATGGTCCTCCTGGTTAATCAAAGAAATTGGTCTGTAGTTTTTATTTTTACTTTTCATTTTTAGGAAAAACAATTATTTTGACAGCAAGGAGTTCTGAGGGCATATCATAAGCTTGGAGGACATAATTGTAGAATATCACCAGATGTGGAACCACTATTGTTTTAAAGAGTTTATAATATTCATCTTGTCCAGAACCTTTACCTGGTTTAAGTTCTTTAATTGCTAATATAACCTCCTGACTACAGATGTTTGCATTGCAATTGTCTAAGTCAGTGGAAGAGATAGAAGATAGATTAGCACCATCAAAAAACTGTTGCCTTAAGTTTGATATTTGAGGGGATTTAACAACTTTGTGACCGTCATATAAAGAACTATAGTAATGGGTGAATGTGTTTACAGTTTATATTGGATGTGATGTACAGGTGCCATCTAATTTTTGTAGAAGTGTCCTTTGTTCGATCTCTAAATTTATGAGCCAATTACTTGTCTGGTTTGTTGGTGTTTAGTATCAATTTTTTTTTTAAAGTTTTTGTAAATTAAAGTCGACCTTGATAATTGGTATTGTTTTTCCAGGTGAGCTATCTTAGATGCAGCTTGTTTAGATTTATATTTAATTAATTGCCCTCTTTTATATGGTTTATTTGTAGATGATCTCATAATGAGATTATTTGTAGTTTCTCTATTTATTTGCCAAAATGCTACTAAATCTATTATTACTGAGTCTCTAGTCAATGGGTCATTAAGAAAGGTTGGATCATAAGTCCAATGTCTAGCTGTTTTGGTGGGTAATAGTCCTTGTAATGAGAATCCGCACAATTGAGGGGTCTGACCATGTAGAATTTTTTTACAGAAGCACCTATACTATAAATAATCATAGGGATTTCTTTTACCAAATTAATTCAAAACCATCTTGAATTCATATCATTATATTTAATTCTAGTAAGATTTCTATTAACAGGCCCAAATGATACATAATCTGTCTAGAGTGAGGTATTCAAAACCTACAAACTACCCCTCGGGAGAAAAAAAGGAACCATATCTCTCACTCATACTCCCCCTCCTACCCAGTTGTGAACATGGCTTCAGAAAGTAAGAGGTACAAATATAAACCGGACCTGGTGGAGATCCTAAATAACAACAAAAGTTTCGATCTTGTAAGTAAGCATAAAAGTCTAGCATCAAATGTTACCACTCTAGATGTATCTACTTCATTAAATTGACTTAGATGCTTAAGTCCTTTAAGCGGCCAGAGTTTAAACAATTTATTGTTGAGGCCCTCTATGAATTGTGGATTGCCTACTATAGGCAGCAGATAGGAAATATATGGATTTATTTCCAGCATACTATATATACGTTGCCATGGTTTAATAATATGATATATAATAGTCAACTTCTTCATTTCAGCAGGAATAAATTTAAAAGGCAGAAAGAGCAAATGGATATAACAGCTTTTTTTAAGCCTCTAAGCAAGCAATACAATTCCCTACTGTCAGCCAATCCATTGCCACCTTTCCTAAGCATACATTATTGTATACGTATGGGAAGGACAGACTCCCATATTGTTTTAATTGAATACATTTTTCCAAAGTGAGACGTCTTCTGCCTAATCCCCAAAGAATGGTTCTAAAAGAGCAATTTAAACAATTAATGCATTTTTGTCATAATTATAGGAATATTCTACATTAGATATAGGATTTTTGGCAGTATAATAATTTTAATTAAATTAGGCCTAGATTTAGAGTTCGGCGGTAGCCGTCAAAACCAGCGTTAGAGGCTCCTAACGCTGGTTTTGGCCGCCCGCTGGTATTTGGAGTCATTGATTAAAGGGTCTAACGCTCACTTTACAGCCGCGACTTTTCCATACCGCAGATCCCCCTACGCCATTTGCGTAGCCTATCTTTTCAATGGGATCTTTCTAACGCCGGTATTTAGAGTCGTTTCTGCAGTGAGCGTTAGAGCTCTAACGACAAGATTCCAGCCGCCTGAAAATAGCAGGAGTTAAGAGCTTTCTGGCTAACGCCGGTTTATAAAGCTCTTAACTACTGTACCCTAAAGTACACTAACACCCATAAACTACCTATGTACCCCTAAACCGAGCTCCCCCCACATCGCCGCCACTCGATTAAAAATTTTAACCCCTAATCTGCCGACCGCCACCTACGTTATACTTATGTACCCCTAATCTGCTGCCCCTAACCCCGCCGACCCCTATATTACATTTATTAACCCCTAATCTGCCCCCCACAACATCGCCGCCAGCTACTTAAAATAATTAACCCCTAATCTTCCGACCGCAAAGCGCCGCCACCTACGTTATCCCTATGTACCCCTAATCTGCTACCCCTAACACCGCCGACCCCTATATTATATTTATTATCCCCTAATCTGCCCCCCTCAACGTCGCCGACACCTGCCTACACTTATTAACCCCTAATCTGCCGAGCGGACCGCACCGCTACTATAATAAAGTTATTAACCCCTAACCCGCCTCACTAACCCTATCATAAATAGTATTAACCCCTAATCTGCCCTCCCTAACATCGCCGACACCTAACTTCAATTATTAACCCCTAATCTTCCGATCGGAGCTCACCGCTATTCTAATAAATGGATTAACCCCTAAAGCTAAGTCTAACCCTAACACTAACACCCCCCTAACTTAAATATAATTTTAATCTAACGAAATAAATTAACTCTTATTAAATAAATTATTCCTATTTAAAGCTAAATACTTACCTGTAAAATAAATCCTAATATAGCTACAATATAAATTATAATTACATTGTAGCTATTTTAGGATTAATATTTATTTTACAGGCAACTTTGTAATTATTTTAACTAGGTACAATAGCTATTAAATAGTTAAGAACTATTTATTAGTTACCTAGTTAAAATAATAACAAATTTACCTGTAAAATAAATCCTAACCTAAGATATAATTAAACCTAACACTACCCTATCAATAAAATAATTAAATAAACTACCTACAATTACCTACAATTAACCTAACACTACACTATCAATAAATTAAATAAACACAATTGCTACAAATAAATACAATTAAATAAACTAGCTAAAGTACAAAAAATAAAAAAGAACTAAGTTACAGAAAATAAAAAAATATTTACAAACATAAGAAAAATATTACAACAATTTTAAACTAATTACACCTACTCTAAGCCCCCTAATAAAATAACAAAGACCCCCAAAATAAAAAATTCCCTACCCTATTCTAAATTTAAAAAGTTACAAGCTCTTTTACCTTACCAGCCCTGAACAGGGCCCTTTGCGGGGCATGCCCCAAGGATTTCAGCTCTTTTGCCTGTAAAAGAAAACATACAATACCCCCCCCCCAACATTACAACCCACCACCCACATACCCCTAATCTAACCCAAACCACCCTTAAATAAACCTAACACTAAGCCCCTGAAGATCTTCCTACCTTGTCTTCACCATACCAGGTTCACCGATCCGTCCTGGCTCCGATATCTTCATCCAACCCAAGCGGGGGCTAGACATCCACTGAAGAAGTCCAGAAGAGGGTCCAAAGTCTTCCTCCTATCCGGCAAGAAGAGGACATCCGGACCGGCAAACATCTTCTCCAAGCGGCATCTTCTATCTTCTTCCATCCGGTGCGGAGCGGGTCCATCTTGAAGCAGGCGACGCGGATCCATCCTCTTCTTCCGATGTCTCCCGACGAATGACGGTTCCTTTAAGGGACGTCATCCAAGATGGCGTCCCTCGAATTCCGATTGGCTGATAGGATTCTATCAGCCAATCGGAATTAAGGTAGGAATTTTCTGATTGGCTGATGGAATCAGCCAATCAGAATCTAGTTCAATCCGATTGGCCGATCCAATCAGCCAATCAGATTGAGCTCGCATTCTATTGGCTGATCGGAACAGCCAATAGAATGCGAGCTCAATCTGATTGGCTGATTGGATCAGCCAATCGGATTGAACTTGATTCTGATTGGCTGATTCCATCAGCCAATCAGAAAATTCCTACCTTAATTCCGATTGGCTGATAGAATCCTATCAGCCAATCGGAATTCGAGGGACGCCATCTTGGATGACGTCCCTTAAAGGAACCGTCATTCGTCGGGAGACATCGGAAGAAGAGGATGGATCCGCGTCGCCTGCTTCAAGATGGACCCGCTCCGCACCGGATGGAAGAAGATAGAAGATGCCGCTTGGAGAAGATGTTTGCCGGTCCGGATGTCCTCTTCTTGCCGGATAGGAGGAAGACTTTGGACCCTCTTCTGGACTTCTTCAGTGGATGTCTAGCCCCCGCTTGGGTTGGATGAAGATATCGGAGTCAGGACGGATCGGTGAACCTGGTATGGTGAAGACAAGGTAGGAAGATCTTCAGGGGCTTAGTGTTAGGTTTATTTAAGGGTGGTTTGGGTTAGATTAGGGGTATGTGGGTGGTGGGTTGTAATGTTGGGGGGGGGGGTATTGTATGTTTTCTTTTACAGGCAAAAGAGCTGAACTTCTTGGGGCATGCCCCGCAAAGGGCCCTGTTCAGGGCTGGTAAGGTAAAAGAGCTTGTAACTTTTTAAATTTAGAATAGGGTAGGGAATTTTTTATTTTGGGGGGCTTTGTTATTTTATTAGGGGGCTTAGAGTAGGTGTAATTAGTTTAAAATTGTTGTAATATTTTTCTTATGTTTGTAAATATTTTTTTATTTTCTGTAACTTAGTTCTTTTTTATTTTTTGTACTTTAGCTAGTTTATTTAATTGTATTTATTTGTAGCAATTGTGTTTATTTAATTTATTGATAGTGTAGTGTTAGGTTAATTGTAGGTAATTGTAGGTAGTTTATTTAATTATTTTATTGATAGGGTAGTGTTAGGTTTAATTATATCTTAGGTTAGGATTTATTTTACAGGTAATTTTGTTATTATTTTAACTAGGTAACTATTAAATAGTTCTTAACTATTTAATAGCTATTGTACCTAGTTAAAATAAATACCAAGTTGCCTGTAAAATAAATATTAATCCTAAAATAGCTAAAATATAATTATAATTTATATTGTAGCTATATTAGGGTTTATTTTACAGGTAAGTATTTAGCTTTAAATAGGATTAATTTATTTAATAAGAGTTAATTTATTTCGTTATATGTAAATTATATTTAAGTTAGGGGGGTGTTAGTGTTAGGGTTAGACTTAGCTTTAGGGGTTAATACATTTATTAGAATAGCGGTGAGCTCCGATCGGAAGATTAGGGGTTAATAATTGAAGGTAGGTGTCGGCGATGTTAGGGAGGGCAGATTAGGGGTTAATACTATTTATGATAGGGTTAGTGAGACGGATTAGGGGTTAATAACTTTATTATAGTAGCGCTCAGGTCCGCTCGGCAGATTAGGGGTTAATAAGTGTAGGCAGGTGTCGGCGACGTTGTGGGGGGCAGATTAGGGGTTAATAAATATAACATAGGGGTCGGCGATGTTAGGGCAGCAGATTAGGGGTACATAGGGATAACGTAGGTTGCGGCGGTTTACGGAGCGGAAGATTAGGGGTTAAAACTGTAATGCAGGGGTCAGCGATAGCGGGGGCGGCAGATTAGGGGTTAATAAGTGTAAGGTTAGGGGTGTTTAGACTCGGGGTACATGTTAGAGTGTTAGGTGCAGACGTAGGAAGTGTTTTCCCATAGGAAACAATGGGGCTGCGTTAGGAGCTGAACGCTGCTTTTTTGCAGGTGTTAGGTTTTTTTTCAGCTCAAACAGCCCCATTGTTTCCTATGGGAGAATCGTGCACAAGCACGTTTTTGATGCCGGCCGCGTCCGTAAGCAACTCTGGTATCGAGAGTTGCATTTGCGGTAAAAATGCCCTACGCTCCTTTTTTGGAGCCTAACGCAGCATTTGTTTTAACTCTCAATACCAGAGTTAAATTTATGGTGCGGCCAGAAAAAAGCCCGCGGAGCGTTAACAGCCCTTTTACCGCCGAACTCCAAATCTAGGCCTTAGATTTTGCCATCAATGACAGTGGCAAATAAGAACAATTATTCAGGTCCTGTTTGACCTTTACCAGTATTGGAGTGAAATACATTTTATACCAGTGTTTATGGTTAATACTAACATTAATACCCAAATAAGTAATATGTTCTTGAACTTCCTTAAAATAAATCTTTGTCTTATCATTTGGGAATTCACTGATCCATAGAATCTCTGATTTAGCTGTGTTAACTTGATATCCAGAAAAGATATGAAGTATGATAGGGATTTCTTTTTTTAGCATCCTTGACGAGCAGTAATAAATTATCTGCGTACAATAATAGTTTAAATTTCCTACCACCTACAGAGATTCATTGTAGTTCCTTTCTGAGGAAAAAAACAAGAGGTTCAGTGGCTAAATTAAATAGTAGAGGAGAAATTGGGCATCCTTGTTGTGTACATTAGCTATATTAAATCTATTAGACGTAAAACCATTGACCAAGATCGAGAAAGATACTTTGGCATAAATTGATTTAATACATTCCAGAAAATGATTCTTAAAGCCAAATTGAATAAGCTTAGTAAATAAATGGTCCCAAGCAATTGAATCAAATGCTTTCTGAGCATCAGTTGAAAGAATAGCAGAGTTTTGGATTACTTTGCATTTGTTCTTATTACTGAGATTCCAACAGGCATCCAGTAACAGAAATATTTTACAGATATTAGCAGAAGGATTTCTATGTGTCATACAGCCTGCTTGATCCTGATGAAGGATTAAGTATTCCTTTAAGTCTTTTTGCTAGGATACCTGTCAAGAGCTTATAATCGGTATTAAGAATTGATATTGTGCGATAAGAGTCCAATGTTTCTGGGTCTTTCCCTTTTTCCTAACCAGAGTGATGATAGATTCTGCAAAATAGGAAGATGTATTTTTCCCAGATATAAAATTATTCATTTAATAATCTGCTCAGAGTTTGCGCAATTTTCAAATTTTAACGATTTATAGAATTCTTTATTCATCTTTAAATTATCTATTGCATGATGGATTTCTAATTCAGAAATGGGAGCATTTAGAAGTTCTAAATCCTCAGCGGTCAAGTAGGTACGGTAATATTTTGCCAATTTTTTTATTTCTCTTGTTAAGTGTGTTCAGTCCACGGGTCATCCATTACTTATGGGATATATTCTCCTTCCCAACAGGAAGTTGCAAGAGGATCACCCAAGCAGAGCTGCTATATAGCTCCTCCCCTCACATGTCATATCCAGTCATTCTCTTGCAACCCTCAACAAAGAAGGAGGTTGCGAGATGAGCTGGAGTTTTTACTTATCTATTCTTCAATCAAAAGTTTGTTATTTTAAATGGCACCGTATTTGGAAGAAGAAAACTTCCTGCGTTTTTTTTCTATGATCTTAGCAGGCGTAACTAAGATCCACTGGCTGTTCTCGACATTCTGAGGAGTGGGGTAACTTCAGAAACTGGGAATAGCATGCGGGGTCCTCCGCAAATGAGGTATGTGCAGTACTTTATTTTCTGGGAATGGAATTGACTAAGAAAATACTGCTGTTACCGTATGATGTAAGTACAGCCTTAAATGCAGTAGTGGCAACTGGTATCAGGCTGATAAATGTATGCGCAGTCAAGTTATTTTCTAGGGACTAGAATTTGACTAAGAAAATACTGTTAAATCTGAAATAATACTTAAGCCTTATCTGCAGTGGTAGCGACTGGTAGCAGGCTTAGTGATAACTTTGCATGGCATTGGAAAATGTTGTTTTTTAATAAAACGTTTACTGGCATGTTATTCGTTTTTGTGAGGTACTTTGGTGATAAATCTCTTTGGGCATGATTTTTTTCCACATGGCTAACATATTTTTCTGCATGGAAACCGTTATATCAGGGCTCCCACTGTTGTGATAGGAGTGGGAGGGACCTTGTTTTAGCGCCTTGTTGCGCAGTTAAAATTCTAGCACAGTCTTCCTGCTTCTTCCTCCTTGATCCAGGACGTCTCTAGAGAGCTCAGGGGTCTGCAAAATTCATTTGTGAGGGAGGTAATCAGTCACAGCAGATCTGTGACAGTGTGCTTGACTGTGATTAAAAGCGTTAAATCTTAATTGATATCCGTTTTATCCGTTTTGGGTATTGAGGGGTTAATCATCCTTTTGCTAATGGGTGCAATCCTCTGCTAATAATACACTTCTTGTTAAGAATTGTTTAATTATATCTGTATTTTTGAAGCGCTGCAGCGTTTTTTATATTGCTTGTAAACTTATTGAAAGTGATTTCCAAGCTTGCTAGTTTCATTGCTAAGTCTGTTTAAACATGTCTGATTCAGAGGAAACTGTTTGTTCATCATGTTCAAAAGCCAATGTGGAGCCCAATAGAACGATGTGTACCAATTGTATTGATATTGCTTTGAATAAAGGTCAATCTGTACCGATAAAGAAACTATCACCAGACAACGAGGGGGAAGTTATGCCGCCTAACTCTCCTCACGTGTCAGTACCTGCGTCTCCTGCTCGGGAGATGCGTAGGATTGAGACGCCAAGTACATCTAGGCCCTTACAAATCACTTTACATGATATGGCTAATGTTATGAAAGAAGTATTATATAATATGCCCGAATTAAGGGGCAAACGCAATAGCTCTGGGTTAAGGACAGAGCGCGCTGATGTGACGAGAGCCATGTCTGATACTGCGTCACAATTTGCAGAACATGAGGACGGTGAGCTTCATTCTGTCGGTGACGGTTCTGATCCTGGGAGACCGGATTCAGAAATTTCAAATTTTAAATTTAAGCTTGAGAACCTCCGTGTGTTACTAGGGGAGGTATTAGCGGCTCTGAATGATTGCGACACGGTGGCAATTCCAGAGAAATTGTGTGGGTTGGATAGATACTATGCGGTACCGGTGTGTACTGACATCTTTCCTATAACAAAAAGACTTACAGAAATTATTAGTAAGGAGTAGGATAGACCCGGTGTGCCTTTTTCCCCTCCCCCGATATTTAGAAAAATGTTCCCTATAGACGCCACCACACGAGACTTATGGCAGACGGTCCCTAAGGTGGAGGGAGCAGTTTCTACGTTAGCCAAGC
The DNA here is from genome assembly GCF_027579735.1 of Bombina bombina. Taxonomy (NCBI): domain Eukaryota; kingdom Metazoa; phylum Chordata; class Amphibia; order Anura; family Bombinatoridae; genus Bombina; species Bombina bombina. Next base: position 703,344,429 of record NC_069503.1, read on the forward strand.
GTACCACTATCCCGGTGGAGGATAGCTGTGCTTTCTCAGATCCAATGGATAAAAAATTAGAGGGTTTTATAATAATAATAAAATGTTTGTTTAACAGGGTTTTATATTGCAGCCTCTTGCATGCATTGCGCCTGTCACGGCTGCAGCGGCATTCTGGTTTGAGTCTCTGGAAGAGGCGATTCGCACAGAGCCATTGGATGAGGCTTTGAGCAAAGTTAGAACCCTTAAGCAAGCTAATGCGTTTGTTTCAGATGCCGTAGTACATCTAACCAAACTTACGGCTAAAAATTCCGGATTCGCCATACCGGCTTGAAGGAAATTATTGCTGACATTACGGGAGGTAAGGGCCACGCCCTTCCTCAGGACAGGGCCAAACCAAAGGCCAAACAGTCTAATTTTCGTGCCTTTCGTAACTTCAAGGCAGGAGCAGCATCGACTTCCTCCGCTCCAAAACAGGAAGGAACTACTGCTCGTTACAGACAGGGTTGGAAAGGCAACCAGTCATGGAACAAGGGCAAGCAGGCCAGAAAGCCTACTCCCGCCCCTAAGACAGCATGAAGACAGGGCCCCCTATCCGGAGACGGATTTAGTGGGGGGCAGACTTTCTCTCTTCGCCCAGGCTTGGGCAAGAGATGTGCAGGATCCCTGGACGTTAAAGATTATATCTCAGGGATACCTTCTGGATTTCAAAACCTCTCCTCCACAAGGGAGGTTCCATCTTTCGAGGTTATCAACAAACCTAGTAAAGAGAGAGGCATTTCTACAATGTGTACAAGACCTCTTAATCATGGGAGTGATCCACTCAGTTCCGCGATCGGAACAGGGACAAGGATTTTACTCAAATCTATTTGTGGTTCCCAAAAAAGAGGGAACCTTCAGACCAATCTTGGACTTAAAGATCTTAAACAAATTCCTAAGGGTACCATTGTTCAAGATGGAAACCATTCGAACCATCCTACCCATGATCCAAGAGGGTCAATATATGACCACAGTGGACTTAAAGGATGCTTACCTTCATATACCGATTCACAAAGATCATTATCGGTACCTAAGGTTTGCCTTTCTAGACAGGCATTACCAGTTTGTGGCTCTTCCCTTTGGGTTAGCCACGGCCCCGAGAATTTTTACGAAGGTTCTGGGCTCACTTCTGGCGGTACTAAGACTACGAGGCATAGCGGTGGCTCCGTACCTAGACGACATTCTGATACAAGCGTCAAGTTTTCAGAATGCAAAGTCTCATACAGAGATAGTTCTAGCATTTCTGAGGTCGCATGGGTGGAAAGTGAACGTGGAAAAGAGTTCTCTGTTACCACTCACAAGGGTTCCTTTTCTAGGGACTCTTATAGATTCTGTAGAGATGAAGATTTACCTAACGGAGTCCAGGTTATCAAAGATTCTCAATGCTTGCCGTGTCCTTCATTCCGTTCCAAGCCCATCAGTAGCTCAGTGCATGGAGGTAATCGGCTTAATGGTCGCGGCAATGGACATAGTGCCATTTGCGCGCCTGCATCTCAGACCGCTGCAACTATGCATGCTCAGTCAATGGAACGGGGATTACTCAGATCTGTCCCCTTTGCTAAATCTGGACCAGGAGGGCAGAGATTCTCTTCTCTGGTGGTTGTCACCGGTTCATCTGTCCAAAGGAATGACCTTTCGCAGACCAGATTGGACGATTGTAACAACGGATGCCAGCCTTCTAGGCTGGGGAGCAGTCTGGAATTCCCTGAAGGCTCAGGGATCGTGGACTCAGGAGGAGAAACTCCTTCCAATAAACATTCTAGAATTAAGAGCAATATTCAATGCTCTTCTAGCTTGGCCTCAGTTAGCAAAACTGAGGTTCATCAGATTTCAGTCGGACAATATCACGACTGTGGCTTACATCAATCATCAAGGGGGAACCAGGAGTTCCCTAGCGATGTTGGAAGTCTCGAAGATAATTCGCTGGGCAGAGTCTCACTCTTGCCACCTGTCAGCGATTTACATCCCGGGCGTAGAGAACTGGGAGGCGGATTTCCTAAGTCGCCAGACTTTTCATCCGGGAGAGTGGGAACTTCACCCGGAGGTATTTGCTCAACTGATTCGTCGTTGGGGCAAACCGGATCTGGATCTCATGGCATCTCGCCAGAACGCGCAGCTTCCTTGTTACGGATCCAGGTCCAGGGACCCGGGAGCGGTGCTGGTAGATGCATTAGCAGCCCCTTGGGTTTTCAACATAGCTTATGTGTTTCCACCATTTCCGTTGCTACCTCGACTGATTGCCAGGATCAAACAGGAGAGGGCATCGGTAATTCTGATAGTGCCTGCGTGGCCACGCAGGACCTGGTATGCAGACCTAGTGGACATGTCGTCCTGTCCACCATGGTCTCTTCCTCTGAGGCAGGACCTTCTAATTCAGGGTCCTTTCAACCATCCAAACCTAATTTCTCTGAGGCTGACTGCCTGGAAATTGAACGCTTGATTCTATCATGTTATTGATACATTAATACAGGCTCGGAAACCTGTGACCAGAAAAATTTACCATAAGATATGGCGTAAATATTTATATTGGTGCGAATCCAAGAGTTACTCATGGAGTAAGGTTAGGATTCCTAGGATATTGGCTTTTCTACAAGAGGGTTTAGAAAAGGGTTTATCCGCTAGTTCGCTAAAGGGACAGATTTCAGCTCTGTCTATTCTTTTACACAAACGTCTGGCAGAGAATCCAGACGTCCAGGCCTTTTGTCAGGCTTTGGCTAGAATTAAGCCTGTGTTTAAAGCTGTTGCTCCTCCGTGGAGCTTAAACTTGGTTCTTAAAGTTCTTCAGGGTGTTCCGTTTGAACCCCTTCATTCCATTGATATTAAGCTTTTATCTTGGAAAGTTTTGTTTTTGATGGCTATTTCCTCGGCTCGAAGAGTCTCTGAGTTATCTGCCTTACATTGTGATTCTCCTTATCTGATCTTTCATTCAGACAAGGTAGTACTGCGTACTAAACCTGGGTTTTTGCCTAAGGTTGTTTCTAACAGGAATATCAATCAAGAGATTGTTGTTCCATCATTATGTCCTAATCCTTCTTCAAAGAAGGAACGTCTTTTGCATAATCTAGACGTGGTCCGTGCTCTGAAGTTCTACTTACAGGCAACTAAAGATTTTAGACAAACTTCTTCTCTGTTTGTCGTTTACTCTGGACAGAGGAGAGGTCAAAAGGCTTCGGCTACCTCTCTCCCTTTTTGGCTTCGTAGCATAATACGTTTAGCCTATGAGACTGCTGGACAGCAGCCTCCTGAAAGAATTACAGATCATTCCACTAGAGCTGTGGCTTCCACCTGGGCCTTTAAGAATGAGGCCTCTGTTGAACAGATTTGCAAGGCTGCAACTTGGTCTTCACTTCATAGTTTTTCCAAATTTTACAAATTTGACACTTTCGCTTCTTCGGAGGCTGGTTTTGGGAGAAAGGTTCTACAGGCAGTGGTTCCTTCTGTTTAATGTTCCTGCCTTGTCCCTCCCATCATCCGTGTACTTAGCTTTGGTATGGGTATCCCATAAGTAATGGATGACCCGTGGACTGAACACACTTAACAAGAGAAAACATAATTTATGCTTACCTGATAAATTTATTTCTCTTGTAGTGTGTTCAGTCCACGGCCCGCCCTGTCTTTTTAAGGCAGGTTCTAAGTTTTAAAATTATAACTCCAGTCACCACTGCACCTTATAGTTTCTCCTTTCTCGTCTTGTTTCGGTCGAATGACTGGATATGACATGTGAGGGGAGGAGCTATATAGCAGCTCTGCTTGGGTGATCCTCTTGCAACTTCCTGTTGGGAAGGAGAATATATCCCACAAGTAATGGATGACCCGTGGACTGAACACACTACAAGAGAAATAAATTTATCAGGTAAGCATAAATTATGTTTTATTTACATTATTTATCTCTTCTGACGAATATAATCTTTTAAAATAATTAAATAATTCCTCTCTAATTTCATTAAAATTAGTTAATCTAACCCTTTCGTTATTAATTATTACAATGTAATTCAGCTTTTCTTTAGATTTGACACATCTATCTAGATTTTTTATTTATTGAGATAGCATTGGGGGGTTTATCAAACTTCCCTTGTGTCTGAACTTTAATTTGGTACATTTTTTTTAAAATTGAAATTATTATTAAAGGGACATTAAACACAAATTTCTTCTTTCACGATTCAGATAGAGCATGCAATTTAAACAACTTTCGAATTTACGTCTATTATCTAATTAGTTTCATTCTCTTGATATCCTTTATTGATTATGATACCTAGGGAGGCTCAGGAGCTTTTGATTGGTGGCTGAACATATATGCCTCATGTTATTGGCTCACCCATGTGCATTACTGATCCTTCAACAAAGGTCAACAGGAGAATTAGCAAATTGCATAATATTATATTAATACCTGTATTACATACGTTCCGGCATAATATATGGCTGATGAAAGGGCCAGAGAAAGTTGTCATATATGTTCCATATATGTTTAAATTAAAATATTTTTTACCTCATTTGGAGTTTTGATCTATCCATGATAATCTCACTGCTCATATAGACACCATTTATTTGGTGAAAAGTGCACTGCACCTTCAATCTGGGAGATGTGGAGAAGTAGTTGATATCCGTATGGTATACTATGTGGTACTCTCTGTTTGTGCTGTTTGTACAGTTTGTTTTTGAGCTGACCGGAAGTGCAGGATTTATTTAATCCTAAGCGCTACCATCAACCATCTACCTACTGTTCATCTGACCCTGTCCAAAATGAGCATTCTTGACTATAACTCTCCCACTGTTGTCCCAAACACTATTCTGCAAAATACCCTAGCCATGCTAATAAAAATTTCCCAATGCAATTAACCCTAACCATATCCCTCCTCTGGCATTAGCTATAATGGCTGACCTAAAGTCTCCCATATCAATTAACCAAAACTGCAATGTTTCCCTATTTCAAACTTCTCCTTACACCCCTCCATCAAAAATGCTTCCATTGCCACTAATTTAACTTCCCTCTTCATTGCCTCCGCTACTCCTCTGCAATCATGCCATTTCACATAGGTATACTACCAATACCTTACTTAACCACCCTAAGTTAAAGGGACACTGTGCCCAATTCTTTTATTTTGTAATTAAGAAAGAGCATACAATTTTAAGCAACTTTCTAATTTACTCCTATTATCAATTTTTCTTTGTTCTCTTGCTATCATTATTTGAAAAAGAAGGCATCTAAGCTTTTTTTTGGTTTCAGTACTCTGGACAGCACTTTTTTTATTGGTGGATGAATTTATCCACCAATCAGCAAGGACAACCCAGGTTGTTCACCAAAAATGGGCCGGCATCTAAACTTACATTCTTGTATTTCAAATAAAGATACCAAGAGAATGAAGAAAATTTGATAATAGGAGTAAATTAGAAAGTTGCTTAAAATTTCATGCTCAATCTGAATCACGAAATAAATTTTTTGGGTACAATGTCCCTTTAATGGGACACTAAACACAAACATTTTCTTTCTTGATAGAAAGAAAATGTAGAGCATTCAGTTTTATTTTTAAAGTTTCTAATTTACTTTTTATATGTCGTTCTCATTGTATTCTTCGTTGAAGAGTATACCTTTTTAGGTATTATGAACATGTCTGGAGCACTATAGGGCAGCATTTTGTTGAAGAGCAGTTAGATAGAGCACTAGATGGCGCCACAGTTTCCACAAAGGATACCAAGAGAACAAAGTAAAGTTGAAATAAATTGGACCTTTTTTTTTTAAATTATACATTCAAGTTTCACGTCCCTCTAAAATGTGAAAATACATTACAATAAATAAATACATTAAAATAAAAACCTTTTAATAAAAACTCTTTTTGTTTATTTGGTACTTGCTGATCTTTTCTCTAAAACAGGTCTTCTTTGGTCAAGTTAGTTCCTATGTTCTAAATCGGCTGAAGGCTCCTGCTCTATTTATAGAACAGTTTTGATTATTTTGTCATGTTAACCAATCAGGATTGTGATTGAGACGACTCAAGTCTGCGATAGCTCACCTATAATTAACAACAATGTAATAGTATATCTTCTTCATCCAGATACACTTGAGATATAAGCCTGATGATCTAAAGCTCTCCGCTCTGGTGAGATGATCTAAGACAACCTGTCAGTGCGGTCCCTCAAATAAATTTACATTTTAGCTTGAGAGCTGTTTATCAAGCTATCCGGGGTATGGAGAGACACCTACATTGCATTCTAATGCTTGGAAAAAGCCACAAAAGATTTTGCGAGATTTATCTCCATGCAGGCGAGTTTATTAACTGGCCCATAGTGTTTATGGTATTATGAAATCTATAAACAAAGTTCTTATGGTGTAAATGTTCCCACATAAAAGATCATTTAATAATTACAAATTATTTAGACCCCGCGTTCGAGCGGTCTCACAGAGAATATTTTCCAGCTACAGTGGAAACAAATGTGCTGAGTTTTGTGTGCTTGCAGTAATCTCATACTGTATTTCTAAGTTGACCCCTTTTTATACCATCTTTGTAATTTAAATCATGTAGATATTTCATGTTTTTATGGATAGCCCCAATGGATTTTTTTTTTAAGATTAATTTCTACATCTCAGCATCACAGACTTCGGCCCAACAGCTGTAAAAACATTTTAAAATGTTTCTTTTCTACAAGTAAGTTACATTGTACCACACAATGAGCAATCTATCTAAATTATTTAAAATATTGTGTGTTTTTTAATAAATGAGTGATCTCATCAAATGTAAAAAAAAAATATCCTTTAAAGATCAGGACAATATAATCTAGTTTGCCATTTAGCCATTCAAATATGAGTCCCATGGCACTGGAAAGAACTTCTTTGTAATTTAGATTCATATACAGTTGCCAACACCGATTTTTACTTGAATGAAAAGATAGAAACAAAAAAAAGCAGTGAATCATAAAAATATAAATTCTTAATTACTACCCAAAGTTAAAAGAACAAAATGACAACAGCCTAAATTAAATCAGCAAATTAAACACACACACACGGGAAAGTTACATCATGGAACCATTAGAAAAATAATTTAGATAATCTATTATTGTAGTTTCAACAACAACAACAAATCACACTTGGTTACCATGGTATACTGATTACAATTGTGGAATTTGTTAGTTACCTTAACAACAATGGAATATATTTTAATCAATTAGAATTCTTGTGCAAAGTAGCTTTCACAGCTTTTTGAAGGGTTTTCAGCTTCAAAGCTATTTTCAATTTATTAGTAAACCCTGTGATATTTATTTTCCAAATAAACTCATGGTGTAGTGACACCCCATATACTTTTCTTGGGGACAATTAATTAAAAAACACTTTTCAAGCAGCTTTTCAAAAAATTTTGGACTTTTTTTTTTCTTGAAAACACCTTTTTGGTTTATATTGAGCACCATTTTAGTTGTCTATATTCTGTTTTTTTTTGTTGTTTTTTTAGCATGCTCAGTTCACATGCTAAAGGAACATGACACACTTTTTCCCTATGTTCTATTTAAGAGAAGAAGTATGAAAATGTATTCTAGTGCTTTATTTTTTCCTCTGCAACTTGTCCCTGTTAGCCAGTGAGCAGCAGACCCCCAGGACTTGCATGTATCACACACTTCCTGTAAGTTTTTAAACAGCTTTCGCTTAATCCTTTTTTTCATATACACGAAACGGCTAAGTAAAAAATCCCTTTAATAACCTTTTTTTTTTTTGTTTAAAAAAATCTTAGTTTAAATCAATTTTTTTAATTTTAGAAATGTGCAGAAATAAAAATATGTCCACCATGATGTTTATGAAAAATTGTAATATATATAGACATACAAAGTTTATTATAAAATTAGTTAAAATGATATGAACTTGTTAATTGCAGATATCATAAACTGATATTATTAAAGGGAAAACAACTTGCATTCAGACACCTTAGGCAATCATCATCATCAATATTGACTTACTAAATTGATCAACCTGTGACTGTGTGTTATATAGCAGTGTTAGGTTTGTGAAGTTTGTAGTGTGCACTTCCAATTCTTGTGAAATATGGAAAGCCTACGTACTGCATTTAATAACCCTATTATCAATCTTTCTTGTTCTTTCTCTCTCTATCTCTCTCTCTCTCTCTATCGTTGGAGAGTAATCAAATACTTATTTCTTTTCTATATAGTTTTGTCCTTTGTTTCTTGTTCCAGTGCTCTAGCAAGGTAAAATGTATAGGGATATTAACAGCTAAATATATTTTAGATAAAGTAATGTACTCAAACTATATATGAATAATATGCAGGTGTTTTTTTTTTTTTTTAATTATGGGGTTGACTCCAATCCTTTAGAAAAACTTATCTAATTATTTTCTACAAAAAAAATCTCCATTAAAGTTTATGGGTGATTTCTGTAAAAAGATCACTTTTCTTTCTGATTGTTGGAGTACAGGACCTTACTCTTGGGAATACTTCACCTGGCCACAAGGAGGAGGCAAAGACATCCCACACCAGAGCTTTAAGTATCCCTCCCACTTCCCTCTCTCTCCCAGTAGTTCTTTGCCTATTCGAAAAATTGGAAGTATAAGCTGCGTTTCCCAGTTACTTATAAAGATAATAAATAGTATAATATTGTATGTATAAAACACACACCAACACTTATGAATATAAAATGGAAATACAAAAAATAAAACTGTGAGAAAAATACAGCCAAAAATCACTATATTGTGAATTAGAATTGTGTGATCTGTAAAGTATAAAACAGATCATAGAACAGTCACACCTAAATCTGAGCGAATTCCTGGTTGAAACATGAAGTCCCAAGAAACTTTCATTGTCGATGATCTTTATACTCAGGTGTTAGAGTAGGTAGATCAATGGTGAAGCCTTAAATAGGAAAGGCTGTGGTTGCTGCTCAAATAACACAGGGAGAGCTGTGATTCACCTCCCAGGAAAGCTGACAAGACAAAAAAGAAGAGAAGAGCGCAGGACCACTCTAAGAGTAAACGTTTTAATAGTACGCAATAAAGCACGATAAGAAATAAACGTACAAGAAAATAGTTTAAAATAGGCACAAGAAAAATATCACCTCGACCTCCAGTAACTTTCAAGTACACTCTCAGTCCGCTTCTTATTCAACCTGTACTTGCGGCGTGCAATGACTACTATTGGCTTCCAGGAGAGCGGGTGTCTCAGAGTTGTGTACAGCTGGTGCCGGGTGAGGCCGATAGGACCTGTGTGGACAAAGATCCTCAACGTGTTTCTTCTGTTTGCGAACAGACTTCTTGAAGTTAGAGGGCTTTAAGACACGTCTGGTGTCATATGCTGATTTCACTGTAGCCCGCATTACCCTTTTGGCAAGAGGTCTGCTGTGCAGAGGTTTGTGCACAGTTATTTGGGACATTTTATTCACTGTCCCATAGGGCTAGACCATCCTGGCAGTTAAACTCCTATGTATTTTCCTGGGTGACTAGAAGAGAAAGAGGGGCCACGGTGACAACGTTTGTTTACCCAAATTGGGTACACTGTACCTTTTAAGTACCACTAGTCTAGAGTTTGTTTCCTATGCAGCGCTTCCTTGTCAGAGGGACACTAAAGCACCAAGGTTTGTAGCCAGGTAGCCAACGGAAAGTGATGTGGCCATTTTAGCACTAGTGGTAAGGGAAGAGTTAAGCATCTTCCCCACTGTAGAGCAGTTTTGGCGCACATCTCCGCCCACAGCTTCTCTGTACTTGGCTGTGGAGATTGTATCAGCTCACTGAAGAGTGGTGTGCGTGACGACTGCAGTTTGTTATAAGGAGACACCTAGGCTTAGGACAAGGGTAAGAACCCATACCGGAGCTGGGGAAAAAATGGTGTTTAGAAGGGAGTCTTCACATTATACACCAGGGACAATTGGGCTCTACAGTGAGCGCTCAGTGAGCATAATAGGCCCTGGGAATATTGATTTATCCTGATAAAGATACTATATTATTTTTAGGATTAAAGAGGCACTACGCGGTCACTGTTTGTCAGAAGAGATAAATTATGTAAATAAATCAAAAATAAGCACACAGTGTCTTTTTTTTTTTTTTACCAAAGGTAGTATCTTCAATCAACATTGATCAGGAGATTGTTGTTCCTTCGTTTTGCCCTAACCCAAGTCTTCTAAAGAGAGATTACTTCATACACTTGACGTAGTTAGAGCTTTGAAATTCTACCGGCAGGTGACTAAGGATTTCCGTCAATACTCCAGTCTTTTTGTGTTGTATTTGGGTAAATAAAAGGGTCAAAAGGCTTAGTCTGTTTCCTTGTCGTTTTGGTTACAAAGTCTTATTTATTCTGCTTACTTGAAGGCTGGTCAGAAACCACAGGTAAAGATTACAGCTCAATCCACCTGCTCAGTATCTACATCATGGACGTTTAAGAATGAGGCTTCTGTAGAATAGATATGCAGGGCGGCAACATGTTCTTCCTTTCATACTTTCACCAAATTTTCCCACTTGATGTTTTTGCCTCAGTGGAGGCTGCTTTTTGTTAGGATTTTGTAGGTGGTGATACCTGGGAAATACGTGTCTGCCTTTCTCCCCCCCCCCCTCCTTTTTTTATTTGTGGACATCTCAGCTTGGGTATAAGTTCCCAAGAGTAAGGTCATGGACTCTCACAACCAATAGAAAGAAAACATAATTTATTCTTACCATATAAATGTAATTCTTTCTTGGTTGTGATACTCCACAAACCTACCCATGTTTGTCAGTGACTGCAGTTTTATTTGCACCTCTTTACCCAAGTTATCCCCTTTCTTTATTTCTCTCTTATCTGGTGTATACGTACTACTGGGAGAGAGAGGGAAGTGGGAGGGATAATAGCTCTGGTGTGGGGTGTCTTGCCTCCTCCTGGTGGCCAAGTGAAGTATTTACAAAAGTAAGGTTGTGGACTCTCACAACCAAGAAAGAAATACATTTATCAGGTAAGAATAAATTATGTTAGTGCAACATCAAAATGTTTAATGATAAAGGATTTTCTTGCTTTAGGACAAAATCTGTGTTGGTTGTGGACCGGTGTTAAATAGAGTTGTGTTGGGTGATGACGTACATGAGGTAGGAACATTCTGTGCAGTTACTGAGAATAATTTTGTTTACAAGGAGGGGACGTTGCGTGCAGTTACTAAGAATGACGATTTTATATATGAGGAAGGAATGTTACACACTGTTACAGAGGATGACGATTTTACAAGGAGGGATTGTTATGTGCAATGATTTTGTATATGAGGAGGGAATGTTAAATGCCGTTACTGAAGGCGATGAAAACACACTTTATTAGTCAAATATAAAAGTGGTACATCTAGGAGGAATGTATATAAATATATTTAATGTTTTGCTCCTCTGTACGTCACTTAATAATAGATAATCCTGCTCATAGTACACCCATAAATTAATAACAGCCACTGGGGTTACTCTGCGCAACTGCTGAAAACATAATGTCATATATTACCCCTTATGTAGTAAAAACTTAATGTAATAAAAGAAATGAAAACTAAACAGCAGGAAAGAGAACATTTTGTATATAGAAAAATAATAAATGGAAAAAATATAGATTTTGCAATTAGTCATAGAAATGAATAATCAGCACAAATGAAAACATTACTTAATAAACAAATAATATCCAATTTCCTAATCATATCACTGGGAACTCGTGTTTGCTGAATTTTGTCTGAATTTAATGTTGTTGAATTGTCGAATAAGAAGCACATTCGTCTATTTATATTAGAACTACTTAAAATTTGATGTTTCTTGATTAATTTTTTTATGCAAGAAGCATAATTATTATTTTTTTACAACAAGCCTTTAAATGCAGAACACTGGATTGTTCTTTAAACTTTCCAGTAAAATAGTAATGTTAAAGAGAATGCAATATCCGCACAGCTCATCATTTCAATATTCTAAATAAGGGTTACACACAAATAATCCTTTTTTTTTATCTTTCTTTTTTTTAGGTGGAAATTTCTGTGCTGGCTTTGATTTGAAGGAACTTTCAAGCAATGCAACCTCTTTAAGGATAGAGCCAGATGTCACTAAAGGTCCATGTCCAATGGTATGTATCATATCAAATTGGTTGGTTCTGATGAAAACCCACAGCACTGCAGGCCAAATTTATGAAATTACCATGTAACATGAGAAAGCTGTTCAGTATGGTTTATTAACACTGCATCAGCTTACGTTTAAATTAGGCATCTTACTAGAAGAATGTTCACCCTTTTTTTTCAGTTTGCATAGTAGTTATGATATAGTTTGGTCACTTGCCCTCACAGTGCAGTGAGAAGGAACGTAGAGATGTCACCTCAAATGTATTTATAGTGCACAACCTACGAATAGTAGAACATTGTTGCCAAGTTTGTTACCCATCCTTTTTTTTTATTTATTTATAAAAAACAGATTTTCCCTTTCTCATATATAACTTTCTATTATCAATTGCAGCATTTAATTACTGATTCTGATAGAGATGGATAAGTCTAATATTCATTTATATTGGTCTTATACTAATTTGCATACACTTCAGGGTATGTCACACTTGACTATAATCTTTCTTTCACTCCTCACATATAGTCTATGGCCAGTTCCTGCTGTTTACACCTATAAAACATTCACCAATTTCTCACAAAAGACATAACTAAGATTCACATTTACTCTCACATCATTTCCTGCCTCGACTATTGCAACTCCATCCTATCTGCTCTCCCTAGCTGCTGTCTGTCTCTTCCATACTAAATACCTCTGTCAAACTGATCGGCTTTACACGTCACTCCTCATCTGCAGCAGGAAGCCAACCCCTTCACTGGCTTCCTCTAACCTCAAGAATAAAACACAAAATCCTAACTCTGACATTCAAGGCCTTCAATAACACTGGTCCCCCAATATCTCAGACCTCGTCTCCAGATACTCTCCCTCCTGTCCCATTCTCTCTGATCATGACCTCCTTCTCTCCTCCTCTCTTGCTACCTCCTCACACTCTTGTCTACAGGACTTCATCAGAATGGCCCCTTTCTTTCATGTAATTAGCAAGAGTCCATGAGCTAGTGACGTATGGGATATACATTCCTACCAGGAGGGGCAAAGTTTCCCAAACCTCAAAATGCCTATAAATACACCCCTCACCACACCCACAAATCAGTTTTACAAACTTTGCCTCCTATGGAGGTGGTGAAGTAAGTTTGTGCTAGATTCTACGTTGATATGCGCTCCGCAGCAGGTTGGAGCCCGGTTTTCCTCTCAGCGTGCAGTGAATGTCAGAGGGATGTGAGGAGAGTATTGCCTATTTGAATTCAATGATCTCCTTCTACGGGGTCTATTTCATAGGTTCTCTGTTATCGGTCGTAGAGATTCATCTCTTACCTCCTTTTTCAGATCGACGATATACTCTTATTTATATACCATTACCTCTGCTGATTTTCGTTTCAGTACTGGTTTGGCTTTCTACAACATGTAGATGAGTGTCCTGGGGTAAGTAAGTCTTATTTTCTGTGACACTCTAAGCTATGGTTGGGCACTTTTTTATAAAGTTCTAAATATATGTATTCAAACATTTATTTGCCTTGAATCAGGATGTTCAACATTCCTTATTTCAGACAGTCAGTTTCATATTTGGGATAATGCATATGAATAAATTAATTTTTTTCTTACCTTAAAATTTGACTTTTTCCCTGTGGGCTGTTAGGCTCACGGGGGCTGAAAATGCTTCATTTTATTGCGTCATTCTTGGCGCGGACTTTTTTGGCGCAAATTTTTTTTTCTGTTTCCGGTGTCATACGTGTCATCGGAAGTTGCGTCATTTTTGACGTTCTTTTGCGCCAAAAGTGTCGGCGTTCCGGATGTGGCGTCATTTTTGGCGCCAAAAGCATTTAGGCGCCAAATAATGTGGGCATCATTTTTGGCGCTAAAAAAATATGGGCGTCACTATTGTCTCCACATTATTTAAGTCTCATTATTTATTGCTTCTGGTTGCTAGAAGCTTGTTCACTGGCATTTTTTCCCATTCCTGAAACTGTCAGGAATTTGATTTGATCAATTTTGCTTTATATGTTGTTTTTTCTATTACATATTGCAAGATGTCCCACGTTGAAACTGAGTCAGAAGATACTTCTGGAAAATCGCTGCCTGGTGCTGGAGCTACCAAAGCTAAGTGTATCTGCTGTAAACTTATGGTATCTGTTCCTCCAGCTGTTGTTTGTACTGTTTGTCATGACAAACTTGTTAATGCAAATAATATTTCCTTTAGTACTGTTACATTACCTGTTGCTGTTCTGTCAACATCTAATACTCAGAGTGTTCCTGATAACATAAGAGATTTTGTTTCTAAATCCATTAAGAAGGCTATGTCTGTTATTCCTTCTTCTAGTAAACGTAAAAAATCTTTTAAAACTTCTCATTTTTCAGATGAATTTTTAAATGAACATCATCATTCTGATTCTGATAATGGTTCTTCTGGTTCAGAGGATTCTGTCTCAGAGGTTGATGCTGATAAATCTTCATATTTATTTAAAATTGAATTTATTCGTTCTTTACTTAAAGAAGTCCTAATTGCATTAGAAATTGAGGATTCTGGTCCTCTTGATACTAAATCTAAACGTTTAGATAAGGTTTTTAAATCTCCTGTAGTTATTCCAGAAGTTTTTCCTGTCCCTAGTGCTATTTCTGAAGTAATTTCCAGGGAATGGAATAATTTGGGTAATTCATTTACTCCTTCTAAACGTTTTAAGCAATTATATCCTGTGCCATCTGACAGATTAGAGTTTTGGGACAAAATCCCTAAGGTTGATGGGGCTGTCTCTACTCTTGCTAAGCGTACTACTATTCCTACGGCAGATGGTACTTCCTTTAAGGATCCTTTAGATAGGAAAATTGAATCCTTTCTAAGAAAAGCTTACTTGTGTTCAGGTAATCTTCTTGGACCTGCTATATCTTTAGCGGATGTTGCTGCAGCTTCAACTTTTTGGTTAGAAGCTTTAGCGCAACAAGTAACAGATCATAATTCTCATAGCATTATTCTTCTTCTTCAACATGCTAATAATTTTATTTGTGATGCCATCTTTGATATCATTAGAGTTGATGTCAGGTATATGTCTCTAGCTATTTTAGCTAGAAGAGCTTTATGGCTTAAAACTTGGAATGCTGATATGTCTTCTAAGTCTACTCTGCTTTCCCTTTCTTTCCAGGGTAATAAATTGTTTGGTTCTCAGTTGGATTCTATTATCTGAACTGTTACTGGAGGGAAAGGAACTTCTTTACCACAGGATAAAACATGATAAAAAATCTAAAGGTAATTTTAGGTCTAATAATCGTTTTCGTTCCTTTCGTCACAACAAGGAACAAAAACCTGATCCTTCATCCTCAGGAGCGGTATCAGTTTGGAAACCATCTCCAGTCTGGAATAAATCCAAGCCTTTTAGAAAATCAAAGCCAGCTCCTAAGTCCACATGAAGGTGCGGCCCTCATTCCAGCTCTGCTGGTAGGGGGCAGATTACGTTTTTTCAAAGAAATTTGGATCAATTCCATTCACAATCTTTGGATTCAGAACATTATTTCAGAAGGGTACAGAATTGGCTTCAAGATAAGGCCTCCTGCAAAGAGATTTTTTCTTTCCCGTGTCCCAGTAAACCCAGCGAAGGCTCAAGCATTTCTGAAATGTGTTTCAGATCTAGAGTTGGCTGGAGTAATTATGCCAGTTCCAGTTCTGGAACAGGGACTGGGGTTTTATTCAAATCTCTTCATTGTACCAAAGAAGGAGAATTCCTTCAGACCAGTTCTGGATCTAAAAATATTGAATCGTTATGTAAGGATACCAACATTCAAAATGGTAACTGTAAGGACTATCCTGCCTTTTGTTCAGCAAGGGCATTATATGTCTACAATAGATTTACAGGATGCATATCTGCATATTCCGATTCATCCAGATCACTATCAGTTTCTGAGATTCTCTTTCCTAGACAAGCATTACCAGTTTGTGGCTCTGCCGTTCGGCCTAGCTACAGCTCCAAGAATTTTTACGAAGGTTCTCGGTGCCCTTCTGTCTGTAATCAGAGAACAGGGTATTGTGGTATTTCCTTATTTGGACGATATCTTGGTACTTGCTCAGTCTTCACATTTAGCAGAATCTCATACGAATCGACTTGTGTTGTTTCTTCAACATCATGGTTGGAGGATCAATTTACCAAAAAGTTCATTGATTCCTCAGACACAGGTAACCTTTTTAGGTTTCCAGATAGATTCAGTGTCCATGACTCTATCTTTGACAGACAAGAGACGTCTAAAATTGATATCAGCTTGTCAAAACCTTCATTCACAATCATTCCCTTCGGTAGCCTTATGCATGGAAATTCTAGGTCTTATGACTGCTGCATCAGACGCAATCCCCTTTGCTCGTTTTCACATGCGGCCTCTTCAGCTCTGTATGCTGAACCAGTGGTGCAGGGATTACACAAAGATATCTCAATTAATATCTTTAAAACCCATTGTACGACACTCTCTGACGTGGTGGACAGATCACCATCGTTTAGTTCAGGGGGCTTCTTTTGTTCTTCCGACCTGGACTGTAATTTCAACAGATGCAAGTCTTACAGGTTGGGGAGCTGTGTGGGGGTCTCTGACAGCACAAGGGGTTTGGGAATCTCAGGAGGTGAGATTACTAATCAATATTTTGGAACTCCGTGCAATTTTCAGAGCTCTTCAGTCTTGGCCTCTTCTAAAGAGAGAATCGTTCATTTGTTTTCAGACAGACAATGTCACAACTGTGGCATACATCAATCATCAAGGAGGGACTCACAGTCCTCTGGCTATGAAAGAAGTATCTCGAATTCTGGTATGGGCGGAATCCAGCTCCTGTCTAGTTTCTGCGGTTCATATCCCAGGTATAGACAATTGGGAAGCGGATTATCTCAGTCACCAAACGTTACATCCAGGCGAATGGTCTCTTCACCCAGAGGTATTTCTTCAGATTGTTCAAATGTGGGGTCTTCCAGAAATAGATCTGATGGCTTCTCATCTAAACAAGAAACTTCCCAGGTATCTGTCCAGATCCAGGGATCCTCAAGCGGAAGCAGTGGATGCGTTGTCACTTCCTTGGAAGTATCATCCTGCCTATATCTTTCCGCCTCTAGTTCTTCTTCAAAGAGTAATCTCCAAGATTCTGAAGGAATGCTCGTTTGTTCTGCTGGTGGCTCCAGCATGGCCTCACAGGTTTTGGTATGCGGATCTTGTCCAGATGGCCTCTTGCCAACCGTGGACTCTTCCGTTAAGACCAGACCTTCTGTCACAAGGTCCTTTTTTCCATCAGGATCTCAAATCCTTAAATTTAAAGGTATGGAGATTGAACGCTTGATTCTTAGTCAAAGAGGTTTCTCTGACTCTGTGATTAATACTATGTTACAGGCTCGTAAATCCGTATCTAGGGAGATATATTATAGAGTCTGGAAGACTTATATTTCTTGGTGTCTTTCTCATCATTTTTCCTGGCATTCTTTTAGAATTCCGAGAATTTTACAGTTTCTTCAGGATGGTTTGGATAAAGGTTTGTCTGCAAGTTCCTTGAAAGGACAAATCTCTGCTCTTTCTGTTCTTTTTCACAGAAAGATTGCTAATCTTCCTGATATTCATTGTTTTGTACAAGCTTTGGTTCGTATAAAACCTGTCATTAAGTCAATTTCTCCTCCTTGGAGTTTGAATTTGGTTCTGGGGGCTCTTCAAGCTCCTCCGTTTGAACCTATGCATTCTTTGGACATTAAATTACTTTCTTGGAAAGTTTTGTTCCTTTTGGCCATCTCTTCTGCCAGAAGAGTTTCTGAATTATCTGCTCTTTCTTGTGAGTCTCCTTTTCTGATTTTTCATCAGGATAAGGCGGTGTTTTGCGAACTTCTTTTAAATTTTTACTTAAGGTTGTGAATTCTAACAACATTAGTAGAGAAATTGTGGTTCCTTCATTATGTCCTAATCCTAAGAATTCTAAGGAGAAATCATTGCTTTCTTTGGATGTAGTTAGAGCTTTGAAATATTATGTTGAAGCTACTAAGAATTTCCGAAAGACTTCTAGTCTATTTGTTATCTTTTCCGGTTCTAGGAAAGGTAAGAAGGCTTCTGCCATTTCTTTGGCATCTTGGTTGAAATCTTTAATTCATCATGCTTATGTTGAGTGGGGTAAAACTCCGCCTCAAAGGATTACAGCTCATTCTACTAGGTCAGTTTCTACTTCCTGGGCGTTTAGGAATGAAGCTTCGGTTGATCAGATTTGCAAAGCAGCAACTTGGTCTTCTTTGCATACTTTTACTAAATTCTACCATTTTGATGTGTTTTCTTCTTCTGAAGCAGTTTTTGGTAGAAAAGTACTTCAGGCAGCTGTTTCAGTTTGATTCTTCTGCTTATAATTTCAGTTTTTTTCATTATAAGTTTTTAACTTTGTTTTGGGTGTGGATTATTTTCAGCGGAATTGGCTGTCTTTATTTTATCCCTCCCTCTCTAGTGACTCTTGCGTGGAAGATCCACATCTTGGGTAGTCATTATCCCATACGTCACTAGCTCATGGACTCTTGCTAATTACATGAAAGAAAACATAATTTATGTAAGAACTTATCTGATAAATTCATTTCTTTCATATTAGCAAGAGTCCATGAGGCCCACCCTTTTTTTGTGGTGGTTATGATTTTTTTGTATAAAGCACAATTATTCCAATTCCTTATATTTATGCTTCGCACTTTTTTCTTATCACCCCACTTCTTGGCTATTCGTTAAACTGATTTGTGGGTGTGGTGAGGGGTGTATTTATAGGCATTTTGAGGTTTGGGAAACTTTGCCCCTCCTGGTAGGAATGTATATCCCATACGTCACTAGCTCATGGACTCTTGCTAATATGAAAGAAATGAATTTATCAGGTAAGTTCTTACATAAATTATGTTATTTCGTGGAACTCTCTGCCTCACTCCACAAGACACTACCCTAGTTTTCATAGTTGAAAGCGTTCCTAAAAGACTCTACTGTTAATGCATAAATACCACATACGCTAACCTTTTTTACCTTAGTTCATCACCTCCTCCATTGTGATACCCTTGAACCTCCTTAGCTAGTAAGCCTAGAGCCCAGCTATTTTGTTGTTCACGTTCATGAGAGGTCATTTACAACAGTGCAACGCTTGGCAGGGCCCTCTATGCATTTGTCTCCTATATATGCTACCTTTGCTTATTATTCCTATGTTTATAGCACTGTGGAATTTGTTGGCCTTCTACAAATAACTCATAATGTTTAAATTTAGCCAGCCCCACCCCACTATACCTAAAAGGCAGAAGGCTCTTTAGTTCTTTATATTTATCTTGCTTTTATTTTATCTTTTAAAAATATGTAATTTTCCTTAAATATGTAATTGTTATGCTGAGTAGTATTTGTCAGTCCAAGAGATGGACCCAGAGACTGAACTAGGATTTGAGTATAAACGACCTAAACATTCTGGATAAAGCTCTAGAAGTGACCCACCAATTGCTAGATTTTGAAGACAATAAGGATAAAGTAATGTAAGGAAGGATTGGCATAAAGCTGGAGACCGAGACACATAGGGCCAGATTACGAGTGGATCAGTGTTTTTTTGCGCTCAAAGATTCACACTCGTAGTACAAAGTGAAAGTAAAAGGTTTGCGTTCTCGCAGTCGTAAAGTCGCTGTAACAAATAGACTTTAAGAAGTTGCAAAAGCAAAATCGCATTCCCCCATAGGCTTCAATGGAGCAGAAAAAGTTGAAAAAAAACAACAACCACAAGTTGCGCAAACATGATCACGGTTATTTAAAGGCGCAACATAAGATAATATTGCATATTTCATAATACAATGTTCTGCACATAGCAGAATATGTTCTATTTATTCTTAAAGAGATATGTAAATATATATCTGATAGATTTTTAAACAATATATTTATTACCTATATATATATATGTATACCTCACTTTACAGCGCTTCACTTTACAGCGTTTCGCTAATACAGCGCTTTGTGGAGCTGAAGCTCAACCTCCAAGGATTTTGAAACAGTGCTGTAATCTTTGTGAGATTGCGAGAAAAGTGACTGGCACCATTTTGTTATGCTTAGTTTACTTTGCTTACAGCATTACAGTGCAATCTGTGTCTCAGTGCTTCAGTCTGGCATTACTACACTAATTTTCACTATTTTACAGGCACAGTATTTATTGGATACTAATTGAATACTGTGCTGTGCTAGTGTTAAACTAAACGTAGCACTATTGCACCCCTAAAATGTTAGTTCAAACATGTTTTTAAGTTTTTAAACACACTGGCAAGTGAAAAGAAAGCTAAAACTGCCTTGCTTCACTTTAAGGCGGTTTTCACTATATATTTTAGAGAGTATAAAGCACTCACCGGACTTCAGTCAACTGTGCAAAAAAGATTTATTAGAGTGACGTTTCAGGGTAAAAGAACCCCTTCTTCTGACAATCAAACATTGTGAAATGAAAACATATATAGGCCCATTTGGCCCACCCTCAAATTAATTAACAAATCAGTGAGCACCGTCTGCAAAACTAAAGCTACTGAGCATGTCTGAAAAAGTGTAAACAAAACAATGAAGATATTGGTATATAAAAATAAAGAAAAGTGAAAATTAGGATGCAATTGCTCTGTCCACTTATGTCCATCAGCCCTAATAAAACAGCAGTGTCTAAAGGAGCCCAAACAAAAACATAAACAAAAACATAAAATATGCCAAGTGCAGGCGATCCAGATCGGACACAAACAAAGCATAAACACCGCGGATAAATACAACTCATTATTGGCCAAACACTGATATCCAATTGTGCAAAAGGAACAATAAACACGCCCATATGGCGTGTCGTACCTGACAAGACTAATAAAGGCAATGAGACTTCCAAGGAGCGTGTGCAACGCACAGACCGATAGGCAAACAACAGAAGTATCCAATCATTCAAAAGAGAAAAATGGACACAATCATGTGGCGTGCCATATATGGCAAGGTTAATCAAAGCAATGAGCCGTTAAAGGGGTTTCTACAACGTACAGACCGATAAACAAAGAGGCGTGTGTAACCTCCTGGGGCCAATAAGATTACAATGCACAATCAACGCTTACCTTCTCTATCAAATGGAACCAAAGTTAGCGTCTGACAGGGGGAGTGGCTCAAGCGCTGACAGACAAACCGGACAGAAAATATACAACATCAGGGTCGCACCCCCACATCAGATATTATGTACGTTACATTGATAATGTGTTCTTGGTGTGGGGGGGGGGGTAGTATAAGTGATTTGGAGCAGTGGGTGTCATGTTTGAACTCAATGGACTGTCCCATATGATTTAAATTGGAGTATAATGAGACTGTGATACATTTTTTGGATCTCAATATATTCAAGGTTGATGCCTGTGATGGTTGCTCTTTTGGTACTTCATTGTACACGAAATCGACTGATTGAAACTCCTTATTGAAGGCGAGAAGCTTCCATCCCAGGCACCAAAAGATGGGGATAGTCACCAGAGTCATCCGCAACAATAGTGAGGTACCCACTATGATGGAGCAGCTCACAGAGATGGAAAAGAAACTAGTAAGAAGAGGTTATGACGGTGTAATGGTCCGTAATACCAAAGAGAGACTATTGGAATCCACACTGGAAATTAAACATAAGAAACCTAAAGATGACATACAACAGTTGAATTTCGTGACCACATATACCCCCATGTGTGAGATGTTGAGGAAGTCAATACATCAGCATTGGTCTCTTCTTGAAACAGATCCATCGCTCCCATTCCAAAAGATGAAGCCTCCACGGATGGTGCATAGGAGTGCCGAGAATCTGAGGGATTTACTGGTGAAACCCGACCCAGTTGGATTTGATCAAAAGGATACCTGGTTGAAAACTTCTAGCAAAGGGTGTTTTATCTGTGGACGTTGTGCAACTTGCAACAGCATGATGAGAGGGAAAACTTTCCAACATCCCTACACTAACAAGCGTTACACAACTTGCCATAGGCTAACGTGTACAAGCACACATGTTATATACATGTTAACTTACACATGTTATATACATGTTAACTTGCCCTTTTTCCCTGGTCTACATCGGAAAGACAATTACAAGCTTCATGGACAGGATGGCCAACCATCGTTGTGCCATCCGGGAAGCCCTCAATATGGGGGACTCGGAGCAACCAGTGGCACGCCACTTCGCTAGCTGTAACCATGGCATTTCTAGTATGAAAACAATGCTGATAGACCATGTTTCTCCGCTTACTAGGGGCTCGATCACATATGCAGCGTTGCCCACAAAAGCCGGCGACGCCAGATTTTACGCGATTTTGGTATTACATATACGGCGTAGCATACAAGTTACGTGCGTATATTTCACCCTTCGGACGTATTTTTTTTACCCATAGACTAACATAGAACAGACGCGCAATTTGGTATCCAATATACAGCGTAAGGACTTACGCGCGCAGAATTCAGCAAATCTACTCCATTCTCATCTCGCCACAAATTGCACGTGCAGCAACCTTTGCACTGACTAAAAAAACCAACGTAACTCCCTGGAAGCCTTAACAAACACATACATTTAAAGGGACATGAAAGCCAATTTTTTTCTTTCTTGATTTAGAAAGAGCATGTCATTTTAACAACTTTCTAATTTACTTCTATAATCTAATTTTCTTCATTCTCTTGATATAACTTGCTGAAAAGCATATCTAGATATGTTCAGTAGCTGCTGATTGGTTGCTGCACCTAGAGGCCTTGTGTGATTGGCTCACACATGTGCATTGCTATTTCTTCAACAAAGGATATCTAAAGAATTGAGCAAATTAGATAATAGAAGTAAATTGGAAAGTTGTTTAAAATTGCATGCCCTATCTGAATCATGAAAGTTTAATTTTAACTAGACTGTCCCTTTAAGCAGCATCTCAAGGTTAAAGGGACAGTATACTATGATATTGTTTTTTCTTCTATAAGATACGACGAGTCCACGGATTCATCCTTTACTTGTGGGATATTATGCTTCTGCTAACAGGAAGTGGCAAAGAGCACCACAGCAGAGCTGTCTATATAGCTCCTCTCCAGACTCCACCCCCAGTCATTCTCTTTGCCTATACTAAGTGATAGGAAGGGTAAAGTGAAAGAGGTGATAAAATGTTAGTTTTTATTTTCTTCAAGCAAGAAATCCCAGGAGTGGAGAACTGGGAAGCGGATTTTCTAAGTCGTCAGACTTTTCATCCGGGGGACTGGGAGCTCCATCCGGAGGTGTTTGCACAATTGATTCATCAATGGGGCACACTGGCATTCTGATGAGATGCCATCAAATCCAATTCTGAACTCCCTTGTTACTTGTCCAGATCAAGGGATCCTCAAGCAGTACTGATAGATGCTCTAGCAGTACCTTGGTCGTTCAACCTGGCTTATGTGTTTCTGCCTTTTCCTCTTCTTCCTCGTCTGATTGCCAGAATCAAACAGGAGAGGGCTTTGGTGATCTTGATAGCGCCTGCCTGGCCACGCAGGACTTGGTATGCAGACCTGGTGGAGATGTCATCTCTGCCACCGTGGAAACTGCCACTGAGACAGGACCTTCTCATTCAGGGTCCATTCCAACATCCAAATCTAATTTCTCTGCAGCTGACTGCTTGGAGATTGAACGCTTGATTTTATCTAAGCGGGGATTCTCTGAGTCGGTCATTGATACTTTAATCCGGGCTCGAAAGCCTGTCACTAGGAAAATTTACCATAAGATATGGCGTAAATATCTTTATTGGTGCGAATCCAAAGGCTACTCATGGAGTAAGATCAGAATTCCTAGGATTTTGTCCTTTCTCCAAGAAGGATTGGAGAAGGGGTTGTCAGCTAGTTCCTTAAAGGGACAGATTTCTGCTTTGTCAATCTTACTGCACAAGCGTCTGGCAGACGTCCCAGACGTTCAGTCGTTTTGTCAGGCTTTGGTTAGAATTAAGCCTGTGTTTAAACCTGTTGCTCCGCCATGGAGTTTGAATTTAGTTCTTAATGTTCTTCAAGGGGTTCCGTTTGAACCTATGCATTCCATAGATATTAAACTTCTATCTTGGAAAGTTCTGTTTTTAGTTGATATCTCAACTGCTCGAAGAACTGCTCTTCTGCTCGAAGAGTTTCTGAGCTATCTGCATTACAATGTGACTCGCCTTATCTTATATTCCATTCTGATAAGGTGGTTTTGCGCACTAAACCTGGATTTCTTCCTAAGGTTGTGTCTAACAAGAATATTAATCAGGAAATTGTTGTTCCTTCTCTGTGTCCTAACCCTTCTTCTAAGAAGGAGCGTCTGTTACATAACTTGGACATGGTTCGTGCCTTGAAGTTTTACTTGCAAGCGACCAAGGATTTCCGTCAAACATCTTCCCTGTTTGTTGTCTATTCTGGAAAACGTAGAGGGCAAAAAGCTACGGCTACCTCTCTTTCTTTTTGGCTGAAAAGCATCATCCGTTTGGCATACGAGACTGCTGGACAGCAGCCTCCTGAAAAGATTACAGCCCATTCTACTAGAGCGGTGGCTTCCACATGGGCTTTTAAAAACGATGCTTCTGTTGAACAGATTTGTAAGGCTGCGACTTGGTCTTCCCTTCATACCTTTTCCAAATTTTACAAATTTGATACTTTTGCTTCTTCTGAGGCTTTTTTTGGGAGAAAAGTTCTTCAAGCAGTGGTGCCTTCTGTTTAGGTATCTGTCTTGTCCCTCCCGTTCATCCGTGTCCTGTAGCTTTGGTATTGTATCCCAAGTAAAGGATGATTCCGTGGACTCGTATCTTATAGAAGAAAAGGAAATTTATGCTTACCTGATAAATTGATTTCTTCTAAGATATGACGAGTCCACGGCCTGCCCTGTCAAATTAAGAGATTATATTATTTTGTTTAAAACTTCAGTCACCTCTGCACCTTTTAGTTTCTCCTTTTTCTTCCTATACCTTCGGTCGAATGACTGGGGGGTGGAGTCTGGGGAGGAGCTATATAGACAGCTCTGCTGTGGTGCTCTTTGCCACTTCCTGTTAGCAGGAGGATAATATCCCACAAGTAAATGATGAATCCGTGGACTCGTATCTTAGAAGAAATCAATTTATCAGGTAAGCATAAATTTCCTTTTTAAGGTTTGTGTATTTGAAATGGATTGAGCTTGTAGGTACTTTATCACATTGTGGACATATACTTGCTTATTTACTTTACATTTCTTCTCAAAACAATCAACAATACTTGGAGGAGAGAACAATGGGAAATCATAATTGTATTTCCTTCATCTCTTTATATATGGGTTTATATATGAATTTTGAATAGCATAATTATGTGTCGCATTTTTATATGAAATCGCAGTTCATTTTTACGAGTGTTAGCCTAATTTGCATAAAACTACTCTTTAGTGACACTTTCCGTGGATAAAATACTGGTGTAAGTTACTTGCGACGACTAAAATGTGTATTTGCGCACATTTCAGAAGATTGCCAGTTTGTCCTACTTACGCCAGTTTAGCATCTAACAGAGCAGTATATGTAATACCCCGATGTGCGAGGTGAAATTATGGGCGGCGTGGGTTCCCACGCTTGTGCCGAAACCTGCGCTGTATATGTGATCGCGCCCTAGAGGGGGCAATAGAGCCAAAAGGCTCCTACAAATGGAAACCAAATGGATCTATACTTGGGATACTCTGATACCAAGAGGATTAAACACCTTCCTGGATTTTGGGCCATTCTACACTAAATAACCAATAACTGGACATTTGCAACATCATAATTCAACTGGCTGAACAGAAGATTCCTGATGGGGATCAACATGAATGTTCGTTCTAGTGGGCACCCACAGGTTTCTACCTACACTCCTGGAGACATGAAGGGGGTAGTTATTGATATATGAAGGGAGGAAGTTTTATATAGATGGCGAATACTTAAATTTTTATTATGGTTGCTTTCTATAAATGGGATGACAACACTGTGCTTATATATTACTGCAATAGGATGTATATAATTTTATAATTTTTTTATTTGATATGTTTTTTATGTAATATTTCTTACACCGAGTGTAAGTATCCTTCTAATCATGGGACTTAATGCTAATGCTGACTTATGTAGTGTTATGTGTTTTTTTGGGGATACATTTTTTGATCCTGCTTTGACATTTGACAAAGGTGTAATGATACACCGAAATGTTATGTCTTTTTGCTAATAATTTGAAATAAATACTACATTTTATGAAGACCAGCGAGTGCCTTTTCTATGATGGGAGTCTAGCAAATAAGTTCAAAGAGAGCACTCGCCGTGTTACAAAACGTTTTAATCCATATTGTTAATGTTTTTGAGGCGTGACCCCATCATCAGACAAGTGAATAGGAGGGGTCACTCCTTGCTTGAAAATGTTAACAATATGGATTAAAACTTTTTGTAACACGGCGAGGGCTCTCTTTGGTCTTATTTGCTTATTACTGCCCGGCTTAAAGAAGAATAGTGAGTGCTGGTCTTTTGCACCAGTGTGTGTGTGTGTGTATGTATATATATATATATATATATATATATATTGGAATATGTATTTAAAAATACATAGAATATATTCTCCTATGTGAAGAACATTGGAATGTGAAATATTTATAGTAAATATACAGTATAACATTTCATTAAAATTAACATTTCTCTTCTTGGTTCCCTCCTCACCCCCACCCAAAATCTCTTACCCTCCCTCTCCCACTGCCCATTGCCATATTTGTTACTGACAGCCAGTCTGTAACTCTCTGTTTAACAATCCTGCAATCTGGCTTCATATAAGGACACACAATCAGTGCTTTCTTACCATATGAAGGCAGATGTTTTCTAATCCCAGCTACAGTCTCTACTGGGAAAAGTACTGTGTGACATAGTTTCTATGTCCAAATGGCGCAAGGGGTTAATGTAGCACTTTTAATAAGGGGAAGTTACATGCGTTTTATGTAGTACGGAGCATATAAAAGTTATTTTTATTTGAATTTTCTCTTAGGGTCCATCCAGGATGCAGTTTACCAAGCCAGTAATTGCTGCAGTAAGTGGATATGCGGTTGCTGGAGGACTAGAGCTGTCGCTTTTGGCAGACTTGCGTGTTGTGGAGAAAAGCGCAACCTTTGGTGTATTTTGCAGACGTTTTGGTAAATTTTATGCCTTCTTAAAATGTCTGCTAGTGTTTGCAGATAGGTTAATACTTGTTAGGATGTACTTATAAGTAAGCCAGCATGTTTTAAAACCTGTTTTCATACATAGCATGTTATATTTTGACTGAGTACAAACAAAAAATAACAATACATAATTTATAATAATAAAATAACAGTTGTCATTAAACTATACACACACCAAATACGTAAATCAAATAAAAAACAACAGTAGTGTGAAACAATATTTTGTGATTTTCCAAAAAAGGATATGTGGATTATTTTCATAAAAGAGTGGTCTGTACCTTTAAGGCCAATGCGGTAATTTCTCCAGCACTGTATCCCAAAATGAAAAGACACACACAATAGTGAGTAATGTCAGGAAAACAAACTGTGATAATTCATGGAATCTTACACTTTACATAGCTTATAACTTGGCTCTAAATTTCCAGACAGGTTTTAAAGCCCCTCGGCTGCTCCAGTAATTACAGGAACACTGCTTCAAGATTAAATGTTTTTTTAAAATATATAGGACATAAAGACAATATACACTGTTAACAAGATTGTCCCACCGCTAAGCTGTATAAGTTAGCAAACAAGGCTATAGTTAGCAGGCTATCAAGGCGATTACTAGGCTGTAATCTTGCACTGTATTGCTTTCAGGGAATCAGTCTTTCAGTCCTTGAAAACAAATATCTCTGTTTCACATTCAGACCCCTCAATGGCAAGTTTTTTCTTTCCTTTTTTTTCCTTTAGGAATATATGATGGAACAAATTTGGTGTAATTCTGACTGTTCTGAATGAATGCTGTGAGTTTGATTAGTAAACATAACTTCATATCTTCTCTTTTATGATGAATGATACAAAATACTAATAAATGTAAATAACATGATTTATTGTTAATATATATAGCTGTGTGGTCTGAAATACAATGCTTTCTATATTACATTTTTTAGCTTTGAGTTCAATCTGTAGGAATTGCAAATATCCTGTTTGAGATAAAGTCACTTAAGCTTTTGAGAAACGTGTAAATACATCCTCTGTTGCTGTATTGTTTACACATCTTTTAAAGGTTGTG
The DNA here is from genome assembly GCF_027579735.1 of Bombina bombina. NCBI lineage: Eukaryota > Metazoa > Chordata > Amphibia > Anura > Bombinatoridae > Bombina > Bombina bombina. The sequence continues at coordinate 703,372,615 of NC_069503.1, forward strand.
TCTCACTAGATCTCAGATTGAAGAGATCTGAACTATTCATATGTACAACAGATTATTTATAATACTGTAATGGGGTTTGGCTTAGGCCCACAATTACCCCTGTGGGTCTTTACCCCAGCTACCTCCATGTGCTCTGCCGGCCGATCCTGAGCCTCCGCTACCTGGGAGTTGGGGTACATGACTGTGGCAGTGCCTCCACCTGACTGGGCATCCAGGGCAAGAATGGGTTTCCCAGACAGGAACATAATAAATAACTACAACACACACAGTGATAACAATAAAACAGTATGAACATGTATTAAAAGATTATGGTAAATAAAAGTAAGGCAAGTAATACAGTGGCTAACTAACACACCAACTCTGTCTAACCAGGCCCAGCACCCTCCCAAACCACCTGCAAACCTACGCTCAGGCTTCACCCTAATGGCTGATGGGTACCAGTTGCTGCACAGAAATGTTGGGGCCCTTTAAAAATAATCCATATGTTTTTTAACAATTACAACTCATAGGAAGCTGCAATCCACAGGAAGAGTTGTGTATAAGTGTCTGTGATAGACAGAATGCTCTGTCATTATGACAGGGGGAGAGGATACTCCTTACCACTAAACAGGATTCAGCTGCACCGGCCTAAGGGGAGCTCCAGGGTCTGCCAGTCATTTACTTTGTCTGGATCCTGCTCTACAGCTCTCTCGGAGATTCAAACTGCAGCTGGCAGCATACACTTAAACAGCAGATCAGAGGAATGCTGTTAAACAGGATGGAGTCTCTATGCAGCTCCTCTCACAGCCAGGCCTTACACACTCCTTCACTGCTCTTACATGTCTGCTTCCCTCTGTGTCTTACACTCTTCTCCCAAGTTTCAACATCAGGATCTTCCCCAACTTCTCCTGCAGCACTGTATTCAGGTGCAAAAGATCAACAGGAAAATGTGAGGCGCTACACATCTCCCCCTCGTAAAATCCTTGCCTTCCACTGGCAAGGTCCCACCAAAAGGTAAATTGAGGAAAAAAACAACAACATATAAATAATAATAAATGCACTAACAGTCCTATAAACAAATGTCATCATTCATCATTTCTGCAACTGCATACAGAAAATCAACCATTTTAGACTGTACCTGGGGCATATGTACATAACTGGGTTCCCCTGACTTGATAGAATCGTAAGTACGAACCCTGGGATGCTGCTGTATTCTAGTACCCAGTCTATGTTCTCTTTGAGTTAGTCCAGAGTGTGCCTGGGAAGCTCCAGCCACTTGGGTGGGGAGGTCACCAGAGGCTTGAGGCCCTGGCTTTCCCACACTACAAGAGATTCTTTTTGGGTTCCCATGCACAAAGTTGGGGCTGTTGGGATTCAATGTAGAGGAGGCTAAGGGAGGAAAGGAAGGCAAGTGCTGTGTTTCCTCAGCAGGAGGAGACCATCATTGATCATCAGCACTAAGAGCTTCTGGGGTCTCCACTGCCCCATTTCCAGGACTCTCCGTTGTGCTTTTCTCCAATTTACTGCTACTCCCTTCCTCATCATCGATATAGGCTATCGGTAGTAGATGGTTCCTTTGCCAAGCCTTTATCCGGCCTTCTGGGCTTTTTATATTGTACACTGGCAGCCCCTTTAGCTTAGACACAACTTCAAATAGGGTATCCTTTCATCTGTCTGCCAATTTGTATTTCCCAGATACCCCTAGATTCCGGAGGAGAACCTTATTTCCCTCTTGGACTTCCCAATGCTTCACTTTTTTATTATATCTTTTTTTGTTGTGTTCCTCCATCTTTGCCGCAGCTTGAGTGGCCAACTTGTAGGCACTGTGAAGGTTTTGTCTGAGGGTCCTCACATATTGGTAGTGAGAGTCTCACTTTGTCCCATCTGGGGACACCCCCAGCCGGACATCTATCGGTAGTCTGGCTTCCCTTCCAAACATTAGGAAGTAGGGTAAGAATCCTGTAGACTCATGCCTTGTACAATTATACATGTGGACCATGGCTTCCACATGCTTACTCCAGGACCACTTCTCCACTTGTTTCCTGAGTCCCGAGCATGTCTAGGAGTGTCCTATAGAAACACTCAGGCTGGGCGTCACCCTCTGGGTGGTAGGGTGTTGTTCTGGACTTCTGAACCTGCAACATATCCAACAGTTCTTTGATCAGCTTACTCTCAAAGTCTCTACCTTGATCAGAATGTATTCGATTGGGCAGACCGTAGTGCAAAAAATATTTCTGCCAGAGGACCTTGGCTACGGTCACAGCCTTCTGGTCTTTAGTGAAAAAAAGCCTGAGTGTATCTGGTGAAATGCTCTGTTACCACCAGAACATTCCAGATTCTGGTAGTATCAATACAAAGATAGTCCATGCACACAAGATCCAGGGGTCCTGTACTTCTCAGGTGGCCATTAACGGCAGCTCTCACAGGCAGAGTCTTTCTCTGAATACATCTTCTGCAGGTCTTCACATAATGTTTAACATGTTCTCTCATGAGAGGCCAATACTGGTCTTGTACCAGGCCGTAGGTCTTGTCTACCCCAAGATGCCCATGTTGATCATGGAGAGTTCTCATGACCATTCCTCCTTTTCTTCATGAGGAGGAAGTCCGGGTCTGCGGACAGAGTGTCTGCACTGATATTCTTAGGGCCTGGCTTGTATGTAAGGCTGAAGCTATAGTTCGACAATGCTGCCAGCCACCTATGCCCTGTTACCCGTCTTAACCTCGAATGTTGCTCCATATAAATAGTCATGTAACTTGTCCACAATTGCCCACTTGAGCACCAAGAATTCTAGCTTATGGACCAGATAGTTTTTCTCTGCACAAGTTAGACTTCTACTTATGTAGGCCACTGGTCTTAACCCTTCTGGGTAGCTTTGATGCAGTACGCACCCTAGGCCTTCCATACTGGCATCAACATGAAGCACATATTGTTTCTCTGGATCTGCATTCACCAATACAGGAGCTTCTGTGAGTCTTTTCTTCAAGATTAGGAAGGCTTCTTCGCATCCTGAGGTCCATTTCTTTCCAAAGGAGTTTTTAGGACTTGGCGCTTTAACACCCTCTATATCAGAGGTAGTCTTTAACATGTTGTGTAGCTCTTGAGCAGTCTTTGAGTAGTCTTTCACAAACCTTTGGTATTAATTGCAGAATTAAAGGAATGAGCGCAGCTCACTGATGTTATCCGTCCTGGACCAGTTCACCACCGCCTCGATTTTGGTTGGGTCAGTTGTCACCCCTTGTGTGGAAACAATGTGACCTATATATGTAACAGAATTCTGAGCAAACCGACATTTGTCTATTGATAATTTTAGATCCTCTGCTTGGAGTTGATCCAACACCTTCAGCAATCGAAGTTCGTGCTCTTCTGGGGTCCTTCCGAACACTATGAGATCATCTAGATAGACTAGGTACTCTTTGGGATTTATATCCCCCACAGTCTTCTCCATCAGCCTTTGAAAGGTGGCGGGAGCTCCAGTGACCCCTTGGGGCATCCTGGTAAACTCATAGAATCCCAAGGGTCAGATGAATGCTGTCTTTTGCTGAGCCTCCTTCTTCATGTGTACCTGATAATACCCAGACCTCAAGTCCAGGACGCTGAACCACTGGCTTCCAGAAAGGGCATCTATCAGATCTTCTATCTGTGGCAGCGTATACTGATCTGGCACAGTCCTTTAGTTTAAAGTGTAATAGTCTATGCAGAGCCGGACTGTGCCATTCTTTTACCTAACTACCACTATGGGTGAGGCATATGGACTTCTGGACTCTTCAATAATGCCAGATTCTTCAATCTGTTGGAGTATATTCCGGACATCTTCCACATCTCGAGCGGGTATTCTCCTTGATCTTTCTCTCAAAGGTGCTGGGTCAGAAAGTCTGATAGCATGCGTGGCACTCTTTGCACATCCCACATCCATTTCTTTCCTGGAGAAGACTTTATCTCAAGTAGCTAATTTGGATTGGAGGCTTTCTCTCCACTTTTGTGGTTTCTGGTAATGATCAATTCTGATATCTGTGGGTGTTAAATTTCTTATCATAATGGGAAAATCTTCACACCAGTGATTCCGCCAGTCTTTCACCTCAGGTATGAGAGTCCACCTTTTTTTTGCATCAAGCTTGTAGTGGTAGTTGATTGCACTCTTTCCCTAGAGCAGGGCTGACTTCCATAAGTCGAGTTAGAGATACATCCCCCATTTCAGTTAGGTAGGCCCGGAACATGTCCTGCACCATTGTTGCTTGGTACCCAAAATTTTGCACACTTTTTTTTTTCTTCCTATGGGGCATACAAGAGCTTCCAATTCCATAGGGCAGATCACTCCTGTGTTTAACTGTGGGATAGTTATTACCACTTTTATACATCCCTCTACAGGTTGAGCCTGAGATCCCACTTCTCATAACTGCAACTCCCCTGCCGGCTCCAGGGGAATATGATTTAGGTGATGGTCATAGAAGTCTCTATAAATGAAGGTGGCCTGGGATCCAGTATCTAACAGGCTGTGGCATGAATACCTTCTACTTGTAACTGTATCAGAGATTTGGGCCCGATCTTGGCCCCCACAGATAAAGTTGGATGCATGTTTTTTTTTCTCTTTTCCTGAAAGGACTGGTAACTTGGGCCTCCTCCAGCTCAATAACTAGCACTTCCACACCTGTCTCTAATGAATTAGTGGGACACTCCCGCTTGAAATGCCCTGATTTCCACACTTAAAACAGTTCCCTCGGGGGGACGGATCCTCAGGGAACAACCTTCCTGGGGTATCCCTGCATTGCTTCCTCCTGGTAGGAGAATAATCTGTTCTTCTCGGCGATGGCTTAGACAATAATTCTAATTCAGCTACCTTCTTTTTAAGGACAGACAGTTCCATATACTCTTTCTCTGTGGCTTTAAAAGAATTCCCTTTGCGTGGAGGAGATGGGGACATTTGCTCCTCCAGTATTTTTGCTTTTCGCCTCAGTGTGGAATAGGACAAGACTTGATCATCCAACTTAACTCTTAATGATCATGACTGGATCATTGCTAAACCTCCCTTCTGAATTTGCTTGGATAGTCGAGTATACAACTCAGATGCAGTGACTGCTCAGTTATGAAACAGTTTTCCCAGTGACAATTGTAATTGATTGATATAGTCTGAAGCTTTCTCATGTTCCTTCTGTTTAGTGGCTAGGAACTCGATTAATAGATCATCTGAGTTCTCTGATTTTCCATACGCATCCTGCAGAACTTTCAGGTAATCTTGTGTGGTAGCTTGTTCATTCACTCCCCTCAACAGCCTTATCATATTCGTAGCAGGGAAACGAAGACTCTCCATTATCCGTTGTTTTTTTGTTATCCGTGCAAGACCATTCTTCCAATAATTGTACAGCATTATCCTTCCAGACCTCAAAGGGTTCCCTCCAGCAGGAACAGGCTGATTCCCAGAAAACACTTTCAGCTTACTGTAGCTGTGGGTATGGGTAGCCGTCACTATGGCTTCTGAAAGTGTTTGCAGTATTTCAGGTATGTTACTCTCTCCTGAACTTGTTTGGTTTTGGTGATGTTGGAGATGAGGGAACCACTAGATCTGGGGTCTATTGGGCAGTTGTCCCTTGCTCACTAGAATAGTGGACATTTCGTTTGGGGATGGCCCCAGTCTCTAAAGGGGCAGTGGAGGCTCCTCCATGTGTGCACTCCCGCACGTGCCTCCCTGTCAGATGCTGAGAGAAAAAAAAATATGGGAATAAAATATAATTTTTCCAATAGCCCCCTATTGGAAAAATTATACTTTATTTTTTTTTTAACCTCCAAAAATCATAAAATATAATTTTTCCAATAGCCCCCTATTGGCAAAATTATATTTTATTTTTAACCCCCAAAAATCAAATTCTTATGTATTTTTTCAAATATAAGCAAAAAAAAATGTTGTGTCTGTTTTTTTTTTTTTTCCATCGCACGTGCGGTTAGAGCCCTATATGATGCCTGTCAGTGATGTCTATGTTCACTGCAGGCATCTGGGCCAGCCTCAAATGTTTCTATATCAATCCCTGTTCGCACACGCTGAACTGTGCGAGAGTGGGGAGGGACATGTTCAGCCTGTGTTCTGATAGGCTGCCCGCCACAATGCCGTATACGTCATCACGGCGAGAGTGGGGAGGGACATGTTCCGACTCAGTAGTTCAGCCTGTGGCACTTGTTGCAACTTGCAGCTCGCTCTGATAGGCTGCTAGCATATAAATTTATCAGCGTGGTCCTGGATGTGGCTGGAGCAAGGAGACTTGGAGAAGTAAGTTGCACGGCCGGTTAGGTATAGGTAACTACCTAGTGAGTGACACAGACACACAGTTAGTTTTACTTAATACCCTGTGGCTCTGCCTCCTAGCTCCACCTACCGCCAGCCGTGCGCACATAATTTTAACTTGGCGCCATTGGCGGCACTAGCATGTGTGCACTGCACTGGCCACATGTGGGTGAAACTGACTGTGCTGAAGGAAGGAGGACTCAGGACTAAGTTAGTGAGAAAAGGAGCCGGCCGGAGGTAAGCAAGGCAATGGGTATAGGAACATGCACTAATCTAATGCACCATTGTTTGTGCTGCTCCTATTTATTTTAGGGACTGGAACAATGCTTTAAAGTAACTGCTACAGCCTACACAATAACAGCGTGTCTGTGACTGTGCATCTTACTTTTTCTAAGGCTGTCTCCTACCTTCCGGATAAAGCTGAGCCTGTCACTGTCAGGGGTAGCTGGGACCCGGTAAACAGCTCTCCTTGAATAACCTAATAGACAGACAGTCTAGACTCACTCCGTAACATGATAAAATTGCTGAACACAAATTAACTCCCTGGCTCCCAGAAAGGACTGCAGTTTATTCCTAAGCAGTGTATTGCAGCCCTTTTTGGTAGCCATGGGGTTAAATTGTAAATCAGTGATGTCCTATGCTGCAGGGCAGGAGGTCATGAGGGAGAGGAGATCTCCGGTTGAAATTTACAACTCCTGCACAGCGCTTGAAGCAGCAACTATGTGATAGAGAGGTCAGTCTGTGAGTTGCTAAAAATAAGTATACAGTATGTACTGAGCTGGACTGGACCTCAAGTTTAGATTAAGAAAAAGTCCCAAAAGTATTTAAAAAAATAAATAAAATATTACCATGCATGTCCCTGCATATATGTGTATGTCTGCCTATATTTGTGTGTGCATGTGTTGGTGCCTATCTATGTGTGTGTATCTCTGTGTATGTATCTGTGTATGTATCTCTGTGTATGTATGTGTGTATGAATCTCTGTGTGTGTATCTATGTGTATGTGTGTATCTCTGTGTATGTGTGTATCTGTGTGTTTGTGTGTGTATCTGTGTGTGTGTGTCTGTGTGTGTGTGTATCTGTGTGTGTGTGTGTGTATCTCTGTGTGTGTGTGTGTGTATATGTAATGAATAGTAACTTAATACTGACGTTTCAGGGTCTCCTGAAGACTGACTGTGTGTTCTTTTAAATATATGAAGATGTGGTGGATGGTGGGATATATATATATATATATATATATATATATATATATATATATATATATATATATATGTGTGTGAACCCCCATTTGAATAACCCACGAGCCGCCACTGTAAAGGGGTAACCAGTAATCTCCCGGCCGGTTTCTCTGACAAAGGGGACAGAATCTCAGAATAACTTGATACATCAGAGTCTCTTAGGCCTATACTGGAGGGTTGCTGTGGTGTAACCCCTTCCTCCTTATCAGGGAGAGCGTACACTAAGCGGCATCCTTCAGGAGCTGTTTCAAGAAGGTATAGACATGTAGGCCTATGACGGCCTCTCACATCTGCATGGGAATATATTAACATGTAAGTTTGACCATATTAATCCAGCAGGATATCTCTGATGGTAGCCATCTCTGTTCCCAGTACAATCTCTACGCACTTGGTGACATGTTTTATCTCACTATAGGGAGGTACTTGGCATATCATCACTGCCTGATGCAATGGTACCTTCTGTTGCTGTGCCCAATCTGTCGCAAATGGGAGCATGGGCCGGGGAATTAACGTATCCTTACTGGGTATACCCCAATATATCTCAGCAGTGGGACCTTCAAATGTAACGGGGTTTGGCCTAGACCCACAATTATCCCTGTGGGTCTTTACCCCAGCTACCTCCATCTCACAACCAGGCCTCACACACTCCTTCACTGCTCTGACTTGTCTGCTTCCCTCTGTGTCTTACACTCTTCTCCCCAGTTTCAACATCAGAATCTTCCCCATAGGCTCAATTGATCACATGACCAACCAGTCTGATAGTTACCTAGGCAACATCTCCTGCAGTCACTGGATTCAGGTGCAAAAGATCAACAGGAAAATGTGAGAGACTACAATACAAATTTCAATAATTTTTTTTATTTATTTTCCTATTCATCATTTTCAAATGTGAAACATCTGGATTTAGTTTCACTTGTAGAAGCATTTTATTTCATTTATGTATTTATTTATGTATTTATTTTTTATGACAGCTTATAGTAAAGTGAAATAAATTGTACAATCCCAGCAAACTACCACCACAAGCAGCTGCAACTCTCAATTAAAATGCCAAGATTTGCACCGTTTGCCCCTAAGTGGTTCTGACCTCTGTAGTAACACAAGCTCTGATTGGTGTATATGCTCCATGCATTGGATAGTCAGAGTGACCAGATATTCAAAAAGGGAGATCTCAGCCTAATTAGTTTATTTATTTTTTGTGCAGTTATTTTTTAATCTATGCATACACATGACATTATTACATCCTATTTATGAAAATGAACTAAGAATAAAATAATGTTAACCCCTTACAGTGCTACAAGCTGAACAAGTTGTAAAAGTCAAAGTAACTAAGGCAGTGGCAAATCTCTTCCACTCTCTGAGAGACTGCTGCCGAAGAAATGATAATTTGCAACAACCGAACAACTCTGTGTGCTCTGACTGAGACTAACACAGACAAATGAAAGATTTTTTGCTCTGCCCCTCTATATTGGGCAACAAGTGAGGTTAATGTAACAAAGTAAGGGCCGGAGTAAAGTTACCATCAGTGGCAGTGACTCGTGTCACAATGATTCAACACAACTTGCAGCTGTACTGCCGATACTGCTCTCAAAGGCAAACTGCTCCAGTCCTAACTAAAGCTGGATGGGTGGGAGTGAGATCCCCGTTGGGTGATGTCACACACTACTGCCCAGCACTCCCTTCCATACACTGCAGTAAATGTGTGCGGTAGGGGCAGAGGGCTGGATATAGATGTGAAGGCATATAAATATTAATGATAAGGAATTAAAATCAGGATTCATCATCATCATTAATAGTTCCCCAAACTAGGACAACTTGACTGTCCCGACAGGTATTCTTGGGATACTGGGATGGATCTCTGAAAACGGTGACAGTCCCGGGACGTCTGGTCACCCTGAGGATAGTGTAGGCATTTTAGGCCTGATAACACATCTGTAAATGATAAAATGCTTAATTTAAAAAGACCATCTTAAACTCACTTTGCCTTGCAATAACAGTCCAAGTGACAAACAGCATTATACCTGGTGCCAGCGATATAGGGGCAACTGCCAACACCCCTCAAGTCCACAGCACTCTGTTTTTTGCCTTGCAACAGTACAGCTGTACAGCCACAGCATATTATTGACTTCCACATCCCTTTAAATTAGAATTTGTTAAACAGATTTTTAGGGATTTATGTATTATGTTTTAGTAAATAAACTCCAATGTAACCTGATTTGAAAAGATTGGACACCAGTGTTTTGGAAATTGAAGCTGTGCTTGTTTTTCATTATTTGTTTTACTAATGTGATTTCTTACGAAGTGGGGTGATAAGTATTAAAGTCATGGGGAACATACATTGGTGATAAAGAGTGTTAGTACCTGAAGAATTGGAGGGGGAATAGGATACATGCAAGAAAACAATAGGGGTGGGAAGAGATATTAATTATAGTTCATCATTATCTTAAAGAATTCTCTGGACAGATTATCATTTGTGTGCTTTTTACATTGTTCTGTTTTTAGACGTCTAGTTGATTTTCTTTAAATACAGTATCATACAGCGGTGGGATTCCCTCACACGTGCTTATTGTAAGGTTAATGAATTCCCTGGCTTGGACTTTTTAAGAGCCTGTACCATATATTGTTACTGATGAGTCCCAATAAGGTCTAAACAGACTGCTCTAATTCATCGACTATCAACCAGAGCCCTGTGGTTCCCGAGGGGTACTTCAACTGTGTATTTAACCCCTTTTGGGAGGATTGAACACACAATAGTGTGAGGGTCTTAAAATAACATATTCTAATGAATTAGACCATATAATTTTTGGGGGGTTATTAAGGCCCTTTAAAGGGATAGAAAGGTAAAAAAAATTAAATGTGCAATGGGTGCACTTCAAATTGAAATATAAGCATTTTTGCAATATACTTCCATTAGCAAAGATGCTTCTAATAAAAAATATTACTCTTTCCTTCTTAATATAAGGAGAGTATACGGCTTCATTCCTTACTGTTGGGAAATACTGAACCTGGCCACCAGGAGGAGGCAAAGACACCCCAGCCAAAGGCTCAAATACCTTTCCCACTTCCCCTATCCCCCAGTCATTCTTTGCCTTTCGTCACAGGTTTATCTGTCTTTCAATTATACAAGGATGGGTCACACTGTGAGTCTTCAGAGGGTGAACTTTCTGGATCGGAGTCTGCTACTTCGAGGCCTCCGGCTGCGGAGGAACCAGCCTTTAGATTCAAGATTAAACACTTACGATTTCTTCTTAAGGAGGTTCTGTCTACATTAGAGGTTCCAGAGGCCAAGTTGCCTGATGAACCTTTGATCCCTAAATTAGATAGGGTGTAGGAGGACAGGGTAGCCCAGCTAACTTTTCCTGTACCTGTAAAAATGTCAAACATTATTAAGAACGAGTGGGATAGAATTTGATCTTCCTTTTTCCCCTTCGTCTGTCTTTAAAAAATTATTCCCGGTCCCGGACTCTCAACTGGAGTTGTGGAGTTCCGTCCCTAAAGTGGATGGTGCTATCTCCACGCTGGCCAAGCGTACTACTATCCCACTTGAGGATAGTTTGTAGTTCAGAGAGCCGATGGATAAGAAGGTGAAACTTTTCTCTTCTCAGAAAAATGTTTCAGCATAAGGGATACTAATTTCAACCGGCAGCGGCTGTTGCCCTGGTTGCTGGAGCTGTGGCCTACTGGTGCGACTCCTTAGTGGATTTGATCGAGGTGGAGGGTCCCCTCGACGTTATACAAGAAAGAATTAAAGCATTGAAAATTGATTTTTCGCCTGAATGCTATGATTTCTTGTTTTTCAGTACAGACCTATCAGGCGCTCTGGCTGAAGTCCTGGTCTGCGGACATAACTTCTAAGTCTAGACTACTTTCCCTTCCCTTTAAGGAAATATCTTATTTGGTCCAGGCCTGGACTCCATTATATCCACGGTTACAGGGAGCAAGGGTGCCTTCCTACCGCTGGATAAGAAGAACAAGTCTAAGGGACAAGGATCTAATTTTTGTTCCTTTTCGTTCTGAGAAGTCCCATCGTCAGCAATCCTCCTCTAAGCCTGAGCAAACCAAGAGTTTTTGGAAGCTGGCTCAAACCTGGAATAAATCTAAGTAGAGCAAGAAGCCCACCGAGACCAAGTCAGCATGAAGGGGCGGCCCAACGCTGGATCGTGTAAGGGGCAGACTGTCACTGTTTTCAGACGCTTGGTTCAGGGACGTGCAGGATCCATGGGTCCTGGAGGTCTTGGCTCAGGGATACAAGATAGGTTTCAAATCTCAACCACCCAATGGCAGATTTCACCTCTCAAGCATGTTTTCAAGACCAGAAAGGAGGGAAGCCTTTCTGGGGTGCATATGGGATCTGTCCTCCTTAGGGTTTATTGTCCCGGTTCCTATAGCAGAGGTTTGGGATACTATTCAAACCTGTTCGTGGTCCCAAAGAAGGAGGGAACTATCCGCCCATTTCTGGACCAAAAGTGCTTAAACAAGTTTCTAAATGTCCCCTCGTTCAAGATGGAGACAATAAGGTCTATCCTTCCTCTAGTTCAGGAAGGAGAGTTCATGACCACTATAGATCTGAATGATGCCTACCTTCACGTTCCAATCCACATGGACCACTTCCAGTTCCTAAGGTTTGCGTTCCTGGATCAGCACTTCCAGTTCATTGCCCTTCGGTTTGGTCTAGCTACTGCTCCAAGAATCTTTACAAAGGTTCTAGGGGCTCTCCTGGCCGTCGCCAGAACCCGAGGTATAGCAGTAGCTCCCTACTTGGAGGACATTCGGGTTCAAGCACCATCTCTTCGTCTGGTGGAGGACCATTCGGTATTTCTTCTCTTTGATTTCATGGATAGAAGATAAACTTAGAAAAGAGTTCTCTTATTCCAAGCACCATGGTAGAATTCCTGGGTACTGTAATAGACTCAATATCCATTAGAATATTTCTAACAGACCAGAGACGCTGCAAGGTAGCTGTGGCATGTATTGCCTTCCGGACCTCCTTAAGGCCATCTGTGGCTCAGTGTATGGAGGTAATTGGTCTCATGATGTCCAGCATGAACATAATTCCCTTTGCAGGTTCTGTCTCAGACCATTACAGCTGTGCATGCTGAGGCAGTGGAACGGCGATCATTCAGATCTGTCTCAACAGATTTCCCTGGACAGCCAGTCGAGAGAATCACTCTCTTGGTGGCTCTGTCCAAATCATCTGTCCCGAAGGACATCCTTTCTAAGACCATCCTGGGAGATTGTGACTACGGACGCAAGTCTATCAGGATGGGGAGCTGTTTGGGGTGCCAAGAAGGTACAGGGCCTGTGGTCTCAGGAGGAACGCTCCCTCCTGATCAACATTCTAGAACTTCAAGCAATCTACAATTCTCTGAAGGCTTGACCTCTTCTGGGTTCATGCCAGTTTATCAGATTCCAATCAGACAATATAACCTTGGTGACTTAAATCAACCATCAGGGGGGAACAAGAAGCTCCCTAGCAATGAGGGAAGTATCTTGGATTCTGGAGTGGGCGGAGGCCCACAGCTGTTTGCTGTCACCGATCCATATTCCGGATGTAGACAATTGGGAAGCAGATTTTCTCAGCAGACAATCCTTTCATCCGGGGAATGGTCTCTCCATCCCGAAGTGTTTGCGGAGATATGCAACAGGTGGGGGACGCCGGAGATAGATCTGATGGCGTCTCGTCTCAATACCAAGCTACCCAGAAATGGGTCGAAGTCCAGGGATCCTCAGGCGGAGCTAATAGATGCATTAGCAGTGCCTTGGAGGTTCAGACTAATCTACCTTTTCCCGCTGTTACCACTCCTTCCTTGTGTAGTGGCCCGCATCAAGCAGGCGTCAGTAATACTGATTGCTCCATCGTAGCCGCGAAGGATGTGGTTCAAGGATCTGGTGGGGATGTCATCTTCTCCTCCATGGAAGTTACCTTGTCGCAGGGATATGCTGGAACAAGATCCTTTTGTTCATCAAAATCTAGATTCTCTGAGGCTGACTGCATGGAGATTGAATGCTTAGTCCTAGCCAAGTGGTTTTTCTGAGAGAGTTATGATACTCTCATTCAAGCTCGAAAGCCGGTTACTCGTCGCATCTATCATAAGATGCGGAGAACCTATTTATTCTGGTGTGAAGAGCGTGGATTTCCCTGGCATAAAGTTAAGGTTGCCAGGATCCTATCGTTTCTCCATGATGGACTGGAAAAGGGCTTTTCTGCTAGTTCCCTGAGGAGACAGATTTCGGCTCCGTCTGTTTTACTGCACAGGTGGCTCTAAGAGCTTCCAGATGTTCAGTTTTTTGTTAAGGCTCTGATTAGGATCAGACCTGTGTTCAGATCTTCTACTCCTCCTTGGAGTCTGAATCTGGTTCTTAAGGTTTTGCAATGGGCTCCATTTGAGCCTATGCATGGCTCAAACGTCATTAAGTTGTTGTCCTGGAAAGTTCTGTTTCTACTGGCTATTGCTTCTGTGTGCAGAGTTTCTGAGATTGCCGCTTTGCAATGGGAGCCTCCTTATCTGGTGTTCCACTATGATAAGGCTGTCCTATGTACTAAGTTAGGGTTTCTTCCTAAGGTCATGTCAGACTGAAACATCAATCAAGAGATTGTGGTTCCTTCTTTGTGTCCTAATCCTTCTTCTTCGAAGGAACATTTGCTTCATAATTTGGACGTGGTTCGTGCCTTGAAGTTTTATCTTCAGGCTACTAAGGATTTTAGACAAACTTCTTCCTTGTTTGTTGCTTATTCTGGGAAGTGTAAGGGTCAGAAGGTCTCTTCAACTTCTTTATCTTTTTGTTGGAGTGTTATCCACTTTGCTTATGAGACAGCGGGACATAAACCTCCTCAGAGAATTATGGCTCATTCTACTAGAGCAGTGGCTTCCTCTTGGGCCTTTCATAACGAGCCCTCTATGGATCAGATTTGTAAGGCGGCTACCTGGTCCTCCTTACATAGTTTTTTTAAAATTTACAAGTCAGATGTTTTTGCTTCAGCTGAAGCAGCCTTCAGGAGAAAGGTTTTGCAGGCTGTGGTGCCCTTAGATTATGGTCCGCCTCTCTTTTTATCTCTCCCGTTATCATTCAGTGTCCTCTAGAACTTGGGTATAAGTTTCCCAACAGTAAGGAATGAGGCCGTGGACTCTCCTTATATTAAGAAGTAAAACATAAATTATGCTTACCAGATAATTTAATTTCCTATTGTATATGGAGAGTGCACAGCCCCCGCCCGAGTTCTTCAATGGGCGGCCCCCTAAATCATATTTTTCTTCTGGCACCTTTTATACCCTGATATTTCTCCTACTGTTCCTTGTTCCCTCGGCAGAATGACTGGGGGATAGAAGTGGGAGAAGTATTTGAGCCTTTGGCTGGGGTGTCTTTGCCTCCTCCTTGTGGCCAGGTTCAGTATTTCCCAACGGTAAGGAATGAAGCCGTGGATTCTCCTTATACAGAAGGAAATTAAATTATCTGGTAAGCATAATTTGTTTTTTTTCTGCAGCATACGCACATATCCTGTAAGGGCCTTTTCACCAGTATTCAAACACCACACTTTCTCAGAGAGTCAGCAGTGACTTGTGTGACACATATTGGGCCAGATTACAAGTGAAGTGCTAGTTAACCAGCGTTAATTCTGCTAAGTAAGCTTTTTGCGTGCGTCATGTTGCACTCATACGGTTGAGTTACACTGGTTTTCACTTGCATGATAACCTATTTCCCCATAGAAATCAATAGAGCAAAAAAGTGGGGGTTAAACCTAACACACTACTCGCGCGCAAAACCGGTTGCATATTCTAAAGTGAGCTAACCCGACATGAATATTTCACATTCCAATGTTCTTCACATAGAAGAATATGTTCTATTTATTAAAAACACATATTTATATATATATATATATATATATATATATATATATATATATATATATATATATATATATATATATATATATACACACTGCAGCCGGTGGCCTAGCACTCCTTCCACACCTGTGTTGCCAATGCCTGGGTGATATCCTCAATTAGGAAGTATAGAGCAATTGTGTAGATGGAGGGCACTCACAGGACATTATTCAATAAGTATTCTTTATTCATATTACTAATTTCATATATTAGAGAATGTCGACGTTTCGGCCTATCTTGAGGCCTTCTTCAAGACAGTTTCATAATCTAAAAAGCATAAGCATAAAAAACAAGCAATAAAAATCACAGTAGACATAGCATAATACCTATCTGTACACCAGTGACAGCCCTCCACCAGAGAGAGATTGTTATCCACCTTCACCAAAAACCTACGAATATAAACAGAGCCCAGTATAAGAGCTCACACAATTAAAAGCCAAGGTACCAAACGAATGGTAAAGAATTTGAAGACAGAACCAAGACAAGGGAGAGTAGAAAAACAACAAGGAAGAAAAATACAAAGATAGAGACAAGGAGACCTTAGCATTTACTGAGACCAACAGAATCTCCACAAGGAAATAATCACTACTGTTATCAACAGTACACCAACACTAGTTAAGTAATGGACACGCTTAGACCATAAGCAAGAAACCAATCAAAGCAATAATGCAGTCTGCAAGTAGATATCAAATACGAGAATAATAGCCATATAGTACCGTCCACCGCTCCTGTTCACATTGAATGTTGGGGACAAAATACAACGTCATAAACACAAGTAGACATACTCAAAACCAAGTGCACAAAACAGTAAAACCCCAAAGCCAATCAATGGGCCAGGGGGGGAGGGGTGTGGAACGGTGAAGACCCAATATGCACAAAGGTTTAAAGAAGAGCCGCTTCCAGAGCCTTAGGTGCTTCAACACTAATTCCATACGAACTGCAACTACAGCCCTTGGCAAGAGAGGGGGAGATGAATCAAAGCAATCATGTTTAGAAAAACTGAGAACACCGTATTCAACATTCTCAAGTCACTACAAACTTACAGGCTAGTCACAGAGTATGGACCAATCACGCAATATCGGACAATAGTTAAACGGTATAAGCATTTTACGAATAGGCATAAAAGACACTATGTTATCCACACACAACCAAGCCTTCAATGTTGTGTACTGTATAATTACAAAATTACAGCAAACTGCCCAATATGAGAACCAAAGTGCTCAGTACTTAACCTCACTGCGTTAGCGAGAAAGAAAACTCCAATCTGCAGAGCCCAATCAGAGCAATGAAAACACACACACCCCCAAACTTCACACGGTACCAACCACTAATTAAAAATATAGCAACATGGGTGGCTATCTAGTCACTCCCACAGATACATACTATCAAGGTGCACCTCAATACCTATGTTGCCAACATAACCGGATATTGTATCCATAATGAAAAGCGTGCTTGCAAGTGCACAGCAAGTTTTAACAGTATAATATTGGACCTTAGCCTACGCAGTAACAGTCATTTGCCACATGTAATTAATGCTCTAAACAGTGTGCTAAAGAGCCACAGAGTGTTCCGTAACCAATCATACCTCAATTAGTGCGAACCGCACTCTCAAGACGGACTCCCGATACTGCAAACAGAGATACTCAGACAGCCGCGAAATTGCATTTAAATACCGGACCTGCCTCCTGCAGGAATCAATCGCGGCACTACCAATATACACCCCCCCCCCCCGTTCACTAACAGCTTCACACAGCTGAATCTTGTATTGCAATATAGGCGGCATCATACCGGTTATAGTAAACGGCTAGTTGATCCCAACAGGGATGGAACTAACATATAGTGACATAGCCACTAAGCACAAACAACTTGTCATTTCACCACCAATACAAGGCTTACACTGCTCAATATATTAAACAGAAAAATGCTGAACAAGACACAGACGATCAGCCAACTTGGTGAAAGCAGTGTTTCAAAGACACAAAAGAATAGGGCCAGACATATAAATTGGTGTGATATCTAGACATATACAGATATTAAAATAAAGCCACATAGTATTACTTCATACATATATGGTGACTTGCAAATCACATCCTTACTTAATATGCTAATTACATTAGATGAGTTGATTGGCACATAGTGTGTCAAAAAAACAGACATGTCCAAACCAAATAGCTCCCAAGCAATATCAGACAGGGCCTAGGCAAAAGATAAATACCAACCTGTATGGTCAGTAACTAGATCACTAACATCAATGACCCTCACCACACCATTAACTAGGGGATCATAACAGCCCAGCCCTACAGAGTGTGTAGGAACACAATATATATGTGCCATATGGGAGGGTACCACACTGAGTACCGGATAAACATGTTGGTGGCCATAATTATAGCCATGCACAACCAATACCAACATGGCCATCATAAGAATGTTTAACCCAATCAGTTTTGGATACCACACCGTAGTTGATGGCTCATGCTAAATGTAGATCCCCACAAGGGACCAAACAAGGAGGATAGTGCAGACATGCAAGATTTAAAAAGAACAACATAGTGAGGGAACCTCAAAGGTTAAATGTTTATAAAGGAGAAAGAACCCAAGATAACCACAACATATTAGAAAAACAGAGCATAGTCTATGCTCGCATTTAGGCCATTATGAGTCAAAGTGTTCAATCTGTGTATCCACTTCGCCTCATTCCTGAGGAGTTCTGAATTTCTATCCCCTCCTCGCTTCAGGGGGGCAACTCTGTCAATTAGCATAGCCCTAAGAGTGGAAATAGGATGCCGTTGTTCAAGGAAATGCCTCACTACTGGCTGGTCTGAGTGGCCATCCTTTAGGGCTGCTCTGATGGCACTCTTGTGGTTTGCTAACCTCTCCCGGAACGGGGTAATGGTCTTACCCACATAGTAGAGGCCACATGGGCAAGATAACAAGTAAACCACAAAGTCTGAGGTGCAGGTCAGCCGGTGTCTTATCACATAATTTTTATTGGTTGCTGGATGGTGGAACTTTTCACCTGTGAGGAGAGAGCTGCACGTCACGCAGCTTCCACATTTGTAGCATCCATTCTTCACAGGATGTAAGTAGGTCTTTTCCTTTTTCCATGGATCAGTCTTCATTAATAATGATTTCAGACTTTGACCACTCTTGTGCACAACTCGAGGGGGAGGTTTGTCTTTGAATGGTAGTGTTTTGTCTCCACTTATCAGAAGCTAGTTCCTATGGATCACTTTTCGTAGTTTGCTGGTTGCTGGAGTATAGTCCGTCACCAGATTCGTCGGTGCTTCGTCACTGGTAGTTGGAGCCTTTGCCGATCCTCTAGTCATTAGAGACATACGCTCATGCTGTTTCACCTCATCAAGTGTCTGTTGAACCATAGTGGGGTTGTACCCTCTGTTGAGAAATTTCATCTTCATCTCCTCTAACTGGGACAGCATTATGTCTTGATCAGAATTATTGCGTATAACCCGCAGTAATTGGGATTTTATGATGCCTCTTTTCAGTTGTAGTGGGTGGTAGCTATTGAACTGTAGTAAAGTGTTCCTATCAGTGGGTTTAGAATATAATGTTGTCTTCAACCGACACTCTCCAGCTGCCTCAGATTTATAGATGCACAAATCTAAGAAGTGTACCGATTCCGTACTTATCTCATTTTTTAATTTGACCGGGGTCAATGAGTTGTTGAGAATCTGAATCCACCCATCCAATTCTTCTGCGGTTCCACCCCAAATGACCAGCAGGTTGTCTATATACCTGCGGTATAGCAATACATTTGGGTTATTGAGGCTGAATACATATTTGTCCTCAAACCACTCCATGAATAAATTTGCGTAGGATGGGGCAAGGCTGGACCCCATGGCCGTTCCTACCAACTGGAGGTAAAAACTCTCCTCAAACCTAAAATAGTTATGAGTAAGGCTTATCATCAACCAGTCCAGTAGTATCTCAATAGGAGTACCCATATACTCATCTGAGTTGCTCAAAGCTTGTCTTACAGCCTCTACACCCAAATCTGGGTAAGATATGCAAATGAGGTTCACAATGACTCACCTTTTTACTTTTGAATCACTGTACTTAACCCTAGCTAAGCATAAAAGCTGTGTAATGCAGCAGTGCTATGGCGTAAAGGGAAGTCTGTCTTAAAAAGCACACTAAAAGTAAAAAGGTGAGTCATTGTGAACCTCATTTGCATATCTTACCAAGATTCCTTTGCTGCATTGGAAACAGTGTAGTCAGAGAGTTTCTGGGTTTAATGCAAGTCTTCTGACTTGTTTAAATTTGTAAATGGTTTACACAATGAGTTATTTCCTCTATATTTTGTATTTAGTGGAGGATTTTAAACTCACTTTTCGCCTCCCCATAATTTTAATTGTTGTTGAATTTCCCCCAGAAATTAACTTTACCAAGCAGTGATTCAACCTACTCCCAGCTGATGAGTGGCAAAAACCACAAAACAGCTGTCCTGGGATTGATAAGAATCACTGTACTTAACCCTAGCTAAGCATAAAAGCTGTGTAATGCAGCAGTGCTATGGCGTAAAGGGAAGTCTGTCTTAAAAAGCAGGCTAAAAGTAAAAAGGTGAGTCATTGTGAACCTCATTTGCATATCTTACCCAGTTTCCTTTGCTGCATTGGAAACAGCGTTGTCAGAGAGTTTCTGGGTTTAAAGCAAGTCTTCTGATTTGTTTAGATTTGTAAATGGTTTACACAATGAGTTATTTTCTCTATATTTTGTATTTAGTGGAGGATTTTAAACTCACTTTTCGCCTCCCCATAATTTTAATTGTTGTTGAATTTCCCCCAGAAATTATACCAAGCAGTGATTCAACCTACTCCCAGCTGATGAGTTGCAAAATAACGAAACAGCTGTCCTGGGATTGGTATGAATCACTGTACTTAACCCTAGCTAAGCATAAAAGCTGTGTAATGCAGCAGTGCTATGGCGTAAAGGGAAGTCTGTCTTAAAAAGCAGGCTAAATGTAAAAAGGTGAGTCATTGTGAACCTCATTTGCATATCTTACCTAGATTCCTTTGCTGCATTGGAAACAGTGTAGTCAGAGAGTTTCTGGGTTTAAAGCAAGTCTTCTACTTGTTTAGATTTGTAAAAAGGTACATATATATATATATATATATATATATATATATATATATATATATATATATATATACATACACATATACGTCTTTAGACATGTATATGTATATATATATATATATATATATATATATATACACATATACGTCTTTAGACATGTATATGTATATATATATATATATATATATATACACATATACGTCTTTAGACATGTATATGTATGTATGTCTATAATACCTGAGATTTTATATCCTTGAGCCTTTATAACATTTTTGTGCAATATTTCTTTTTAAAATAATGTTTATTAGACAGTGTTATTATGAGTGTAAGTGTACTTTGTAATGTATTTTTTTATGTGTTTTGTGACACTTTTTTGTTTCACAAAACAGGATGTGCTGACCCAACGCCTGTTAACTTCTATTGCACTCAAGCGATCGCGTTTACTTTTAACTTAATAGTAATATGAGGGAAAAACCTGATGCACGCAAACACCCGCTCTCCACTCTTAATCTGGCCCATTATGTCTTCAGAAGCAATGCACACCACTGCCAGCTCTCTGAGAAGGTGTAGTGTTTGAATACTGGTGCATGAGCCCCCACAACTTTTACTAGAAGCATTTTTGCTAAAAGTAGTATATTGCAAAAATGCTTTTATTTCAAATTGAAATGCACCCATTCACATTTCAATTTCGACATTTCTATCCCTTTAATAATTCTGTATGTGCAGATTTTCATTCCCCACCCACTTTTCTTTAAAGGGACAGTAAACACCTTGAGATTTTATATAAAAGGTTTATTCATGCATAGTAAAAAACTTTGCAATATACTTTTATTTTGCCCCCTTTTCATGTGACAATTGTGGCTCTTCTATTTCCAGAACTAAAATGTCATACTCCAGACTTATTTAGGCTAACCCTGCTAAACATCTTTCACTGATTGGCTTTACCAGATAACTACTGCAAAACAATTCTCCTCCAATTTAGGCAAGTAATGGGTGAAGTTTAGCTATTAAAAAAACATTGAAGCAAACAAGATATGAATTTGTTTAAAATTGTTTAGACTCGGCTTATATGTTTTCTATAGCAAAGGAAACACATGTCTTGTAATTAGAAGGTGCTTATGTCCCTTGTAGTTTAGCAGAAATGTTTCATCTTGGTTCCAATTTATTATATTCTGTAAAAAGGTTGTATAATCGCAGCTGACCTAGATCTCTCAACTCGCACAACCAGAAAACACGCCCTAAATAGAAAAAGACCCCATAAGCCAAACATGCTATTAACAGACCAATGTAAAGCATCTAAAATGCCCACTCATTACTTTGCAAACCTAAACCATCCTACTTCTTGACCATTTGCTTCCCAGGAACCCTTTACATGAATGTGATCCATCTATATATCAACAATCTAGCAAAGACAACCAACCACATTAGTTGGTAATGGCCTAATGCTTTCCCTTTATTCAGTAAAGCTCATGTACACACCAGGAATCCTTTGCTGCCTATTGGTTTATATTTTCTACCCCTCCGCAGCCCCGGCCGCAGGCTGCTAGATAAGGACTGAAATATTATATAAGCATCTAAGCAACTTAGCGCTGCAGAATCTGTTTCTGCTCTACAAATAGCCAGCGCAGTAGCAGATCTGTAAAAATTTGTTTCCCCCGTGGCGGCCATTATCGGCAGTGGTGTCATGAATGGTATGCCCGATTTCTCTCTTTTTCCAAGTTGCTAATCGCTGGGTGCTCTACCTGTTGGAGAAGCAAGGTTTGTAGTCTAAGTACAGAGATGCTTTGACTTCAAATGAGAGAGGTTACCTCAGTGTTCCGAGGGAGGTGTGTTGCCTAATTATTGGCCGCCGCCTTAGGCCTCTGTCGTTCAATCTTGCACTCTGGTGTCAGGAATACAGCGATTTCAACAGTATATAGTGCACTGCCAAGTAGTACAATTGTAGATGTGACAATAGATGAGATATCACTGCAATATTTATCCAGAAATCAGCAGTTTAATGGATGCTCAACCGGAGCTCTGGAGATGTGCGACCGCTTGGCAGAGCAAGTCATTTTAATGTGTTTTTATGTGCTAACCCCTTTTCTTCGGTTAAAATGATAGGTTAACATGGTCGTTAGTTTTAAAATTACATGCACTAATAAATTGTAGAATGTAATTTTTTACTATAATGTCCCTTTAATAAAAAACATAAAAATTTAGCCCAGTTCGCACTGTTACACGTTATATCTATAATTTGTTTTTCCGGTAATGGCTAGTCTATGGATTGCAATGTCATATAAAAAGAAGCTATTTAAAAGCACCCCAGTGAAATTAGAATATTTCACACAATAAAATGTAATCGGTACCTTGTCATAACCAGTGAATTATTAGTAACTAGTTGTGTTGGGAAATTGTCCATATTTCTGCTTCAGAAGAGTCTCCAAGTTTCTGACATTTAAAGGCACATGAAAGTCAGATTTAAACTTTTATGGTTCTGTAAGAGGGACATGTAATTTAAAGAGACATGATAGTGCATTTTAAAATAAGCATCATGAAAAAAAAAAGCTAAGAATAAATCAAACACAATAGTAATATACTATAATTATTTATTTTTCATCAGCTCAGAGAATGCTCATTTAAAAAATACACCTTGCAAACAATGCTGCCATAAACTGCTAAATACACGTGCACACTCCTAAGCTCCTATCAGCCCACCTAACTTTACTATTCAACAAAGCATAACTAAAGAACAAAGCAAATTTGATTTATAGAAGTAAATTGCAAAGTTGTTTAACATTGCACTGGATCATAAATGTTTAATGTTGACTTTACTGTCCTATAAATATAAATTACCATGGAGTAGTTTGAATGTAAGACACACAGGAAGTCACACGAGAGGAGAGATTGGTTATGTTTAACTCTTTAGAATGAACTTGACCTGTAGTTACAGATTGCTGACAGTTTCACAAGGCTAAAAAAGAGCCTGCGTGACCACATACAGAGGGAGCTCCTTTCATGAGTCCTCTGCAGTATGTTTACAGTCATGTGGTCTGTTTTAAAGCCACACAAGCAAATGCTTTATTTTGACAAATGTGGTGGACACATCTGTCTTCAGATTTTCCAGATCCAGTGACACAATCTCTTTTCTAACTTTCCCTAAGGGGGAAACATGTGGATAAAATGGAACAGCACCAAGTCTCATACAAGCTGTATCTCATTTACAAACAAAGAATAATAAGGACACTGATGTTTTATTTAAGAATTCTGCCATGCTGTACCCTGTTTGTATATTACTGAATATGAGATATTTAAGGTCATGGTTACATCTATTGCCAACTTTATTTCAATTAAGGCGGCTTTCTTGCCTTTTTACACTTGAGACCGCTGTTGCATAACTTTATGGGACTGAAATTTAATTAAAGGGACAGTACAGTACAAATACAAATTTTCACGATTCAGATAGTGTGGACATTTTCAATGGTATCGTTTGTTGAAAAGCATACATTGTTAGGCTCAGGAGCAGTAATACAATAGTGAGAGCTTGCTGCTGATTGGTGGCTGTCTGTGTCTTTTAATTGGCTCACCTGGTGTGTTTAGCTAGCTCCCAGTAGTGCCTTGCTGCTCCTTTAAGGGACATCAAACGCAAAAATTTTCTTTCATGATTCAGACAGAGCATACGATTTTAAGCAATTTACAGTGCATTACCTAGGTTCTTTTCAACAAAGGATACCAAGTGAACAAAGCAAATTAGATAACAGAAGTACATTGGAAAGTTGCTTAAAATTAGATGAATGTCTGTTTTTGACTTTATTGTCATTTTCAGCAAATGATAACAAGAGAATGAAGCAAATTTAAAAATAATAGAAGTATGCTGGATGTATCCTCTGTCTCAATGAAGAAAAAAAAGGGGTTTTCCTCCTTATTAGTAACTTTTTTTCCTCCAAGTTGATATATAGTAATATTATATTAGAATACATTTATATTGAACAATATTTTGTACAAAACCTGCTGTTCAACAGAGCCAAGTAGGAACGTCCGCTGATTTAAATCAACCAGTAACATCTAATGGCCATTCCAAATTTAGAATTACATTTATTTACAGACCAACTAACTTGGTGTAACTTTTCTTAAAGGGATATGAAACCCCCAAAAAACTGTTTTGTGCTTTAGTCAGAGCATATCATTTAGAAAAAAAAGTTTCCAATTTACTTCTAGTATCAAATTTTGCTTCATTGCCATTATATTCTGTGTTGAAGAGATACCTAGGTAGGCATCTGGAGCACTAAACAGCAGGACATAGTGCTGCCATCTAGTGCTCTTGCAAATGGAAAACATTCTTGCAAAACTGCTGCCAAATAGTGCTCCAGAAATAGGTCGGCTCAAAAACATTTCTCCCTGCTTTTGAACAGAAGATACCAAGAGAACGAATACAAAATGATACTAGAAGTGAATTAGTAAGTTGTTTAAAATTGTATGTTCTGTCTGAATCATTAAAGAAACATTTTGGGTTTCATGTCCCTTTAAATACTCTCCTCAAATCTCTCATACAGAAACTCACCTAGTTTGGGCTTCTTCATTTATATTTCACAGAAGTCCTCATCTACTATTTTACCTTCACATAATTCCCCTGACTGGCATCCCTATTGCTTAGCTCTACTCTCTGCCTGCCTCATTTTTCTCATTTGTTTGTCATCTGCTGCCATAATTTGCAAATCCTAGACTGGGCTTCATCTCTTGTTTTGGAAATACATTTAAATTAGGCATTTTTACCTTTAGAATACACAACAATACTCACTGGTGAACCAAAAGTAGCTGACACATGGGTGTGGTAATATTTTGTCTCACAACAACTTATATAACTGCTGCTGGTATGATGTTGATGGTGTGTGGGCTTGTGCCAGGTTGCTTTTAGTAAGAGCTGCACATTAGGAGACAATTATATGCACAATGTCTGCCTCCTCTTCAAAGGCTTTGGAGCTGCAGAGCTCTGGGCATTAGCGGATGGCAGAATCCAGAGTGAGTTCTAATCGTGGGGTCCCTGTGTCTTGTCTCCCCCTCATACGTATAAGGTTTCTCTTGTACTGCTCCATGCACTGCCATTTGTATTTGCACTCTCCAAACCTAACACCTAAGAACTTGGCAAACCTGTCTTTTAAAAGGTAATAAGGTCCTTATATCTCAGGATTTTAGAGAGGAGCACTAATAAGTTTCAGAGGACCCCTAAATAGAAAAGACCACTAGGTATAAAGATAAATACGTTATTATTCTCTATAATGTCATCTGTTTGACCAAATATACTTACAGGGATGGAAATACTACTAAAGAAAACCCTTTATCCAAACTGCATGGATCCGGAAAAGATTTTGATTTTGAAATATTTGCATCTTTAAAATGGGACAGTTGGGGGAGGGGATGAGACCAAGGGGCCTATCTATCAAGCTCCGAATGGAGCTTGACGCCCGTGTTTCTAGCAAGCCTGCTCCATAACCCTGTCCGCCTGCTCTGATGAGGCGGACAGGAATCGCCGGAATTCAACCCGATCGAGTACGATCGGGTTGATTGACACCCCCTGCTGGCGGCCGATTGCAGGGGGCGGCGTTGCACCAGCAGCTCTTGTGAGCTGCTGGTGCAATGCTGAATACGGAGAGCGTATTGCTCTCCGCATTCAGCGAGGTCTTGCGGACCTGATCCACACTGTCGGATCAGGTCCGCAAGACCTATGATAAATAGGCCTCCAAGTGTAAACAACAATATCTTATGTAATTTAGGCAATATATAAATGTGATAATACAGCTTATACATGCAACCAAATTGTAGTTTTATATCATTTGTAATTCTTTCGTGACTTACATGCAGGGAAAAGTAATTTCTGAAAAGTTTATTTTAAAAAAAAATAATTAATTAATAAGTTTGTATTTTTGGATTCCGCATTTGGGAATATTTACCAGTACCATCTTAATGGCACCTTATATGTGATTGTGATCTCTCTCTCTTTCTGTCCTCTCTCTCTCTCTCTCTCTCTCTCTCTCTCTCTCTCTCTCTCTCTCTCTCTTTCTGTCATTTCTCTCTCTCCTCTTTTCCTTTCTTCTGCTATTCCCATGGGATTTTGCTCTTACAACACTCTTATTTTGGTCACATTTAATGTGCAGTTGTTAAGATTATTAACACCACTGCATAATTATTGCAGGTGTTCCTCTGATTGATGGAGGTACTGTAAGACTACCAAAGTTAATTGGACTCTCCAGGGCCCTGGATCTCATCCTTACTGGACGGCCTGTTGGTTCTCAAGAAGCATATGAATTTGGATTAGCCAATAGAATTGTTCCTGATGGTCAAGGTCAGTTTTCAAACTGTAGATAAAAAGTGATAACACTTGTAAAATAAAATGATCTAATATTAAATTATTTCAATATTTGTTTATCAGTTTATGTTAAAGTAAGCAATTATTTTTTTGCTGTGGATTTACAAATAGCAGAAAATGTCATAATATTGGAAAGTATAAGACTGCCTCC